>NC_051180.1:103039482-103076847 GCF_013339695.2 Rhipicephalus sanguineus | reverse complement strand
TGTTTGTAGACGACTGGCACAACTGCAGATTTGTTCATCAGGCGCTTCTCCAATAGGCGACTTGACCATGACAAGTCCAAATCTTTCAGTTGCTTGAGTCCTGAACCTTACAGCAGTTTAGCACGAACAGCCAACCCGCCTACAGCGTCTTAGCGCAGTCATGTGTTATTTTACACATTATTTTGCATATTTCGCCGGCTTTTTTTATCAAGCAAAAAAAAAAAGATGGACGCGCAATCCGTACGTTGTTGAAAATAGCGCACTTCGATGTTATTTGGAAGAGCCTACATATCTCTCACTGACCCTTTTCATAGGTAGGTGAGTACTTGTCGAGCTACAATTAATTCGCGTGGTTGTTGACGTTGAAGAACGCAGCAGGCGGTAGATTCAAGAGAACATTTTATTTGGGGGAACTAGTGCCCGGGAAACGAAAAGTCAAACTACAAGCAATACACGCTGTACATGGTTGCGGCGAACACAGCGTTAGCCTCGATAATCTGAGCGGCGGAGCACGTCGTCGTCTTTAAATAGCTCTTAAATAAACTTTACTATTCGCGTCCTGCGCGTTATATTTAGATTGATCTCAAACAATCGTGAAGCTTCCCAAGCACTGCGGTGTGGTGTGCGCCGAGCGTGCTAACAGTCTTTTGCGGCCGAAGTCCGAAAACATGAAAATAACATTTATAATTGCGCGTGGCAATATAATTAGGAATAATTAATTAATATAATCTAAAGAAAACATTCGTAGTGGGCACTCCATGTAATAGAGAACAATGCATTCGCTTTGATTCGCGTGAAGCTGGTCTTCTTCTTTAAATCGTACTGCGCGATAGTTAGAAAATGGTAGAATCTAAGAGAGGCGTGTAACCTCTGTCTACATGGAAGAAATAGGACAAGTGTATACCGGTCCCATGAATGGTTGTTCTAGTGAAGTTTACGGCGCATTTCTTTGATCCTTCCGTTAAAGCACTCAACCAAAGCGTTTGACATGGGATGGTAAAAAATAGAACTGAAGTGCTTGATCTGAAGCTGCCTTCATTAAGGCTGAGGTAAAGGTCATGCCTGGTCACACACAATTTTCCGTTGATATACCAGTGGCGAAATCCACCAGCGTGAGCACAGAGGGTGTTTCAAGAATTTTCCGAAAATCCTGAAAATAACGGAAATGGCGAACTTCGCTGCGGCCTTCATAATTCTTTTCCTATTGCGGCAGATGCGTTGAGGTGGCTGAAGACATTGCCGCAGTATTAAAGTAAATACATTAATCAGTTTATTATTGTGCATGCGTGTCATGGTAAATAGGAGAATAAATTCCTCCCTGCGAAAAGGCAGCGATCTTTTGAAATCTAGAAAAAGTGGTCACTGGTAAATATTAAGAAGTAATCATACTCGACCAAACCACCCCTCGAAGCCACATACCGGAGCGAAAATGAGCGCACTTACCAGAATTACGTCCATGTTGGCAACAACGATTGAAGGGGTGCTAATTCTTTTACAAAAGCATAACGTATGTGTGAACCGCCTGCTATAATCCGAGCGCAGCCCGCAACACACGAAACGAAGTCGATTGACTGTTGAATAGCGACGCTTGGTTATTCCGGGCGTCTCGGAAAAATTCGTTAGTTCCGCTCTTCTGAGTTTTGGTTGCAACGGTGAAATCGGTCCGTTTTAATCAATCTGGTAAAATTACCTGCGGCCACTTTTGAGATATATCAAAGCAGCATGAGTTCGTTGCAGGAAGGGCGCCAATTTTCCCATAAGACAAGACCGCCTGGCTCCCATAATTAAAATGCTATAGACGGTTGTGCTGTTTACAAACACATACCTGGACGGCTTTCGCTTTCGTGCACTGACGTAGCATTGGCGGGAACAAAAGCCTTGGTGGGTAGCCCGCAGATTTCAACACTTCTCACCCTGTGCCTAGCCAAATATTTCAAATAAAGATGCTTCTAATCTATACCGAACATTATAAAGGAGTCCTGACACAAAAATTCTCTCGCCCGCGTTTTTTGCTGCAATGTGTTGCTGGTGGCTGTTAGTCATAACAGGCACATCGTTTGCTGCAGGGCGCGACAGATAATTAATTAGAGTCTCCTCATTACCGACACAGCCTCAGTTTCGGTTGACAGAGTTCTAAAAACGACAAGCCGCCGGGTGCAACTATCACCACCCAGCGAGTGAAACGCTCGGTCACGTGAGCACACAGAACAGTGACGCATTTCCGCGCGGTCTGTCGTCGTGGGGCTCAACGTCGTCTGATGGCGACGCTTTTCTTGCGGCGGGGATGGAAGAAATTTTCGACGTGGCGAATCACTTCAGGTTTGACCCGCTGGCGAGGAGCGATTCGTCTGTAAGCGCGTCAAACAGAAATGGGGGCTACAACGTCATCACAACTTGTACCGGCTGCAACGGTTACGTAGGGGAAGTAGGGGGGTCACCTCGGGTCACCTCCGAGGATGTCAATGCTGTCAATGCGCCAGGTGCAGCCTATAATGCTGAATCGCGCTCGCGAACTTCAAAATTCATATAAAATACCTTCCAGCTTTATTCGCTGTCGATATTTTGCAGATGGTACACGCACATACACGGTAATCGATCCAGCAGGCTATCTCGGCCGCGAAATTTGTGTCATTACCTCTATAAGAGTTAGTCCTTAATATATGCGCTTCCTTTTATATGAAGGCGGAAAAAGGGTCTTTCCTTACTCTGACAAAACTTGAAAACACGCTTTCCGCTTCAGGGTTAGAGAGTGATAAATGAAGAACCGGAAGTTTCTTGGGGTACAGCACCTGCTGCTACTATCACAGTCTTGAAACCGTTTATTTAACCTAATGTTCTTCAATATTCCGTAAATGATATCTCCAACAATCTTTAGGTGCCTGCCAATACAGAAAAGTAATTACAGAAATTTGTTACAGCAATACTTCTTTGCAGACCTTGTTGGTTCATACTTGTAAACTCGACTTGCTGCGCAACCAGCAGGAATGAAGGAGGAAGACAGGAAAGAGCGCAGTTTCGCTCTTTCCTGTCTCCCTCCTTTCCTGCTGGTTGCGCCGCAAGTCGAGTTTCCATATAATTTTAGAAAATGCGAACAAATATTCCATTTTGCCTATTCTTTAATGGGCAGACACTTTTCTTGAAACACTGCCTATACCTATTCCTTTTTCGTGACGGCGGAGACGGTGGTTCAGGAAGATCGAGATCTATGTACTCCTACGACGTGCATACGAACGCTATACATTCAAGTGGCGCGCTTTGCTGGAGTTTCCTTTTGGGAATGTTCATCGGCATGTATCGTGCGAACTTAGCCACCTCTTGATATCCTCCTGAGCACCGGGTACGTGCTTAGTACCGTTTGGGTAGCCTTCCTTGTGTTTTGGTTTCCAGAGAGGGGTCTTGTGCGTTCATTCGTGAACATACGCACGTGATGCTTTCGAGACTATTGATTGTTTGATTGTTTCGTTAAAAAAAACTCGAAGAGCAGCACTGAAGTCTACCGCGTAGGTAGAACAAGCAGGCTGTTGATCCCTTGCCCTTCAAGATTTTGCCTACCTTAACTCTGCGAACTTCCAAACACGTCTCCTTTTCTGCTCTAGTTGAAATATCTGCCGGGATTCGGGAATCGTACGTGACTTCCTCCAATTTTCTCAGAATTCGTTGGGCTGCGTGCGCCTTGTACAATTCTGATGATTATCGTGGTTTTGGGACGTAAAACCACAGATATTATTATTTCAATTCTGATAATATTGTAGAGAGGTTTGTACAGGCATTCAACTACGATAGCGTCTGAAAAAAAAAACGGTGAAAAGATTAACAACTTGACTTTCTGTGCCTGCCAGTGTGACGAGTGGCTCTTTAACGTTTATTGAGGGCACTTACTGTGCAAGACGATTAAAAAAATTCACAAGGTTGCTTATGCACTCACCTAAGACGACTCGAAGGCGAAAGCCATCTTCTTTTTCTTAGTCGATGTAATGATCCTGCCCCGCCACCCTACGAATGCTTTCTGCACATAACGTGGTTTTGCATTGCAGCCTGTATCGGAGGCACCTCACCTAGTTTTGCACTGGCTCCGTGATCGGCCCACGTTTGACCAAGTTGCGATGTAACGTAATGACGTAATCATGTTTCGTTACTTCATGCAACGTCATTGTGACGTCACGGTGAGACGTTTAAGAAGTCATATTTTTTTTACGATATTTGCCATCATGATAGCGTCATCGGGTGATGAAGATTTTCGCATCACTCATTTTGATGCCGCCGAGGTGGTACGCCGGCCGATTTCCGCGTTTGATGAGGCTGTTAAGGCATTTATTTGATGGCATTCAGCTACAACACGTAATAGTGACAGTCGAACAAAGCACGTAATCCCAGCGTGAGAGGCGTTCTTTCAGGAAGAGCCGAAGAGACTCAGTAGAAGGCGCTGGATAGCGCCACCCATTACTCAGTTCCAAGGCTTCACTACAATTACTCTGGGTACGAAAAGGGAGTCGCCCGGCGACCTAACAGCTTGTCGCTATAAGCGGGTCTAAGTAGCGCTCCACGTTGACAATGTAGCACCTTGCACGGCGCATGTCAGGAGATGGTTCAATGCGTTCGATCAGGTAGTTCACCGGGATGTGCGCTCGACGACCCGGTAGGTGCCTTCGTATTTCGGTAGTGGTATTGAAGAGAGACCAGTTGCTGTAGTAGGGACCGAGAGCCATACGAGCGCTCTGGGGAGGAACGTGGACTCAGAAGTGGTGGTGCCACGCGAAGGCTCTTCTGCCGCTCTTGTTCGTGCTTTGGAAAGGTCTTTGCAAGCTCGCGACACTACTCAGCAAGTCTGGCTGTGGCAGAAATAGGCGCACACTCGGAGGGATCCAGCTTGTATGGAAGGATCGTGTCGATTCTGTACGAAGGGTGACTGCCGTACAATAAGAAGGGCGAAAAACCAGTAGTACTCTGAGGGGCGGTATTAGGCGTAGGTAACAAAGAACCGATTGGCACCCCTATTTGTGTGATCGGCGGCGACGTACATTGAGAGCATGTCGCCGAGCGTGTGGGTAAAGCATTCGGTTAGGCCATTCGCCTGCGGGTGGTAAGCAGCAGTTTTGCGGTGTACAGCATGGCACTCTGTGAGAATGGCTTCAACGACTTCCGACAAGAAGACACGGCCTCAATCTCTGAGCAGCTCATGGGGTGGACCGTGACGCAGTATGAATCGGTGTAGTAGGAAGGAGGCAACATTGCGCGCTGTAGCCGCTGGGAGGGCGGTGTTTCGGCGTATCGCGTCAGATGGTCAACAGCGACGATGGCCCAGCGGTTACCAGCCGACGTCAGAGGAAGTGGTCCATACATAACAATGCCCACGCACCCAAACGAAAGGTTAGGGCAAGATAACGGTTGTAGACCGGCTGGCGACACGTGCGTTGAAGGTTTTCGGCGTTGGCAGTCGAGGAAGGAGCGAACGAACTTCTGCGCGTAGTGGTACATACCTCGCAAGAAATATCGTTGTCGAATGTGGTGGTAAATTTTGTATACCTAAATTTTGAAAACCCTAAGTGCGCGCATTACGAATCAGAGTGGAACGACTCGCATATTTCAGAACGCAGACTGTGGGGTATCACTCACGGCCACTGGCGGCCATCGGCATTGTAATTACGTCGGTGCAGTATGCTGTCACGAATGGCGAAATGGTGGGCTTGACGACGCAATGCGCGAGTGGATGGTGTTGCCGACGGATCAATAAGTCTATCAGCGAGGCGATCCATTTATCCCTGGGCTGTTCGGTGGCGATGGTGTGAACGTCGGAGGAAGAAACGGCAATGTAAGATACTGAGCAGGTGGCATTGTCGTCAGTCAAGGGAGAGCGCGAGAGGGCGTCGGCTTCAGCGTGCTGGCGTCCGTTGCGGTACAGCACGCGGATGTTGTAGTCTTGCAGGCGAAGGGCCTAGCGGGCGAGACGGCCTGAGAGATCCTTCAATGACAACAAATGCGCGTTCAAATGGGCGACCATACAAATAAGGTCAGAACTTTGTAAGAGCCCAGATCATCGCCAGGCACTCTTTTTCAGTGGCGGTGTAATTGGTCTCGGCTCTAGTAAGCGTACGACTTGCATATGTCACGACATATTCCGGGAACCCTGGTTTGCGCTGCACAAGGACAACGCCGAGACCTACATCGTTGCCACTAACACCGCTAACACGTCGGCCTTGAAATATTTTGACCATTTCCACACCGTGCAAACCATCGGCCAGCGAAGCTCACGTCTCCCTCTTCAAGCGTTGTGCTTTCCTTCTAAGTTTCGGCAAATTTTTCACTGAGTATTTCTTCAATCTTTCGGTTAAGCCATGTGGAGCCGTTCTGGGGGGCGTGGGTTGTCCTGGAAGGAAACCTCAGTTAAGCTGTTGTCTGCGATCTTGTCTATGTTGGTCATAGGTCCAAAATAAGTGTCGTCGAAGAAGGAAATGATGCGCCTGCCAAGTGCGCCTCTCTTATGTATCCCCTAGCCAGCTCCTGAATGGCTGACTCTGTTTTACATTAGTAAACCGCCATTGACTGCCTCCTCTCTGCTTAACTTACATTCCGGAAACGACACTTGTTGTCCTCCTCTCACTTCCACTTCAGTCACACCCCTCCGTAATCGATCACGTGACCTTTCGTTCTCTCACTAGACTCCTTTGCCGGTAAGGCGAACATTTTTAGCGAGCCGAACGACAAGGCCGCTGGAACAGTATCGAAAGACAACTTCACTGTAAAATTGTAAGGGAACTGTGACTGTATGGGGCACCTACGGCAACGTTAAAGTTCCCACAACCTCGATAGTTTTGACGTCCTTCATAACCAATGTCCATCCATTATCTCTGATTTTCATTTACGAAGCATTTGCCGCAGCAGAGAGCAGCCAAAAACAAGAACCATAGTTGCGCTTTTCAACGTAAGGCTGTATGACAATTAAGCTAATATGGCGGGTAGTGTCTTGTCGCCTAGTTGTCATTTAGTCAAGATTCGTGAAAACTAAATTCCTTGGTTTCCGGGTTTGGTGACGTAGAGCCACAAAGTGCATCATCGTTTATCTCAAGTGACGGAGAAGTGGCACTTTTAAGGTGTAGTTTGAGGAAAAAGTTATTTACTTTCAAATTTTCATTTTATACAAATCTTACCTTTCAGTAATTACCGCAACGAAGGCAGCAGCTGAGTAATCAATGGTACATTCCTCTTATATGTACCTCTGTCACGCCACAGGTTTTGATACTGGACGAACCGACGGTAGGTTTGGATCCGGAGACGCGGCGCAGCATATGGTCCTTGGTAAAAGAGCTACGTGGCAAAGCAAGCATACTGCTGTCCACGCATGACATGGAAGAAGCCGATGTTCTGGGCGACAGGATCATTGTGATGTACAACGGTAGCCTCGTCTGCTGGGGCTTCACCTCGGCTTTCTCAAGAAAGCTGTGGTAAGTTTTTCCACGCGGCCATAGCCCACAGTTAGAAATATATCTGCTACCTGAAGGGCGCTCAAAGACAATTACAACTCGGCGGGCTATTGAAATACCATTTTAGAAGCCTCGCAATGCTTGTTTTGTGGCTGGGAAAATGCTTAGGTTGAACGAAAATCGCTCTTTAGTCACCTGCATACTTGTCAGCGCATCAAACAGAACGTCTCTCTGAAGGAATAGTGACGTAAGCACTCCAAAGCCGCCTTAGCGCGCGCTGCGCCAGCACCGTGCAGTATCTGGCAATACTGCGCCTCCACAAGAAACCGTTCGCCAGTATACTTCCTCTTATGATTCTTTCGCATGCTTTGTTAGCGCTGCTGCTTCCACTGTAATGCGGTGTTCACACGACGGCATAATTACCGATGAACCGCTTTATACACGGAAACTGCTGTGTAGCTTCAGGAAGCTAGGATGTGATCGGGTGTCAGTTGACATTGCGGCCACCTCGTGTGTATGTGTGTATTTGTGGTGGTGCCTTTCGGTGAGCCGGTGTATAGCCGTTGGTGCGCCACCGCACATTAAATGTTACACGCTCAACCCGCATGTAAACGTGAAATTTGTGCGAACAGCCTTTACTTGTGTGACCGACGTAGAGGCACGGAGAGCGAAGGTTCGCGGAAAAACAGCCACAGGAATATATGTAGCCATTTTCATTATTACAGTTTTTACTTGCTTAAAACCTTGAAACCATTGCTTTATTCTTCCATTTCCTTCACATGGTCACACAGCAGCCTGACAAGACGGATAGAACAGCTCTGCGGTGAAGCAGTACTTTGAAGGGCGGGTTACACAGCTTGGTTACGTTATGACTGGTTTCGTAATACTCTGCACGAAAGTACAGAGATCACACAATTTGATTTTAACGCTATAGCGTCAAAGAACTCGATTCGCAGAATTCCGATGTTGGTGTGGAGGGAAACATCAGCGTCACCCATGGGCGAAAATTTGAGACAGATGGAAATAAGTAAATATTATGAATAACACGCATCTAGACAAAGTGAATCACGACTAGTGGGCGAAGCTATGGGTATCGTATGGGTGAGTAACCATACGTGACCCGAGCGTTGCCCCATATAATGTAAATTGAGTGACAAAGTGACATAGAGTGACATAAAGAGTAGACGACAAAGCTTGGTTCTAAGGTCCATTATGTGTACGTTGAAGTCGGCGACTTGTGTGAAGGCTTTGTGCTTGTAGGTGTTTTATATTGTTCTGTCACAATTATGACTGATGGTCGTCTATTGTAAACCTTTTTTTTTATTCACAGAGACACATGTTTCAATTATAGCAACGGTTTTCTATATACTGTGACAGCAGGCAGTGAGAGTCGACGACAAAGCTAGGTCCTAAGGTCCATAACATGTACGTTGAAATCGCCGACAAGTATAAAGGGTTTGTGCTTGTAGGTGCTTTATATTGTTTTGCGACAGTTATGATTCAGTTAGGGTATAGTTAAACCTGATATTTCGATTTTACACGGTACTGTCCTTGTGAGTACGGACGCCAAACGGACGGACAAGCCTCGGGCTGAAGGTGCTCCGTCCCCTAAAAACATCGGCTCGCGTGGGAGTTGTGGGAATCGAGCGCGCCCTCCCCTTTGGCGCCTCGTTCCCCAGCTAGCGCGTGTGTTGGCCCCGCGCGGCTCGAGCGCCGGAGACCGCCATTAATCGGCGGTATGGCGAGACCACGGCGGCAGCGCCAGGCCTCTTTGTCTGGTGCGAGCCATGCGTCGGCTTCCCGGCGCGCGGGCACGCGTCCGGGCATGCCTCGACATGCTCACATGCTCACGCCACCAAGCTAGCTTACGTCACTGCGCAACGCCTGTCCTCATTGGCCGCCAGTGACAACCCCCTTCCCCCTTGAGCTCGCTTCTGTCTGGCGCGGGCTTGCCCGCGGGAGATGCTCTCAGGCTAGCATGAGAGGTTGACGCGCTGCTCTAGCAGGCGGCTTCTCGTTCGTGTGCTCGACTGCTGCCCTTTGTGTGATAGTCGTAGCGCCGCTGGCAAGCGTAGTCGATCGGTCTTGCGGAGTTCCCCTTACGGCCTGCAAGCCCGTGACTGTCGTACTGTGCTGCATCTTGGGTTAATAAACCCGTGTTGTTTGTTGACATCCTGCCTCGAGTGCCTTTTCTGCGCCCTGCCGGAGTCGACGAACCCGGCCGTAGCGTCTTTGTTCGCTGCGGCAGTGGAGAACGTCGCGTCCCTTCGCGGTCGCCTCGTAGGGTAAGCTTTGTGCTAAACCCATCTCCACAGAGTCAAACACAGACCTTCTTCGTGGCAAGCAGGTGTCCCTCTACAGAGCCACGCCATTGCTTGTAGCGCCTACCGAGTACGAAAAAAACATATACGAATGCCTCGGAACGCGCGCAGTCTTATTAACGCATGGAATGTTGCGTGGCAGAAGCGTGGCATCGCGCCACGTTTCAAGACATGTGAACAGCACAGCGAGTGGGGAGTTTAAAGGCCACCAGTTACAAAGCGCTCAGACGCCTTCAATCGTCATCATCCCCAAAGGCATAAAGAAAGTGATCAGCTGCGTACGTTTGCATATTGCCATACGGGTAGTGGGTGCTTGGCTGATTCGCAAAATGATGATTTATGGCGTAATGAACTTCAGAAGAGTTTATTGTTGGGCGAGTTGGTGTTTTGACAAGGAAACCATCGTAAGTAGCGCAACTAGACAGGACACACAGCAAGGAACAGACGAGAACAGGCGCACACTAGCAACTGACTTTATTGAAGGCGGATCCACACCTTTATACATCAACAACCTGCGCAGGCACACCGTCACAAAGTGCGCCTGCGCTGGTCTGTTACTTGCTGCGTGTCCTGTCTAGTTGCGCTACTTACGATGGTTGCTATGGCGCAGTGGGCGCTTCACAAGGATGGGCAAGTAGGCATTTTAATATAGGTTGAATCTGCTAATGTATGCGCGTACACATAGATATACCTTTCCATGCTGCATGGTTGAGGTGTCCAACGAGAAGCGAAGGGAGGCTACCGATTGAGAAGGCGATGCGAACGGGACCCCATTAAGCTATCGCGTTCTATTCTTGAGGCGAAACTCCAGCTTCTTCCAACTTTTGAAGGCGAAAGCCTTAGATGCCTCATCGTACGCGCAAATTGACCGTCGGCGTCCCGTGGCGTGGGGTACAGCACGAGTGATGCAAAAAACCATCACCACCCAATGACCGGCACTATATGACGGTCTTCATGCCTCCACAGATCGCTAAAATTTATGACGTAGTCAGACATCACAAATTTCGCCGTGGTGTCACGTGACGCCTACGTCACGTGATTACCGTCATCACATGACATCGCAGCTTGGTCGATGGCGTGCCGATCCCAGAGGCAGTGCAAAACCAGGTGAGGTGCCTCCGATCCTGGTGGCAGTGCAAAAGCACGCCAGGCGCAAAAAGGTTTCGGAGGGTGGCGGGCAGGATCAGTACTTCGACTGAGAAGAAAAAGATGGCTTTCGCATTCCACTCATCTTAGGTGAATGCACAAGGACCCTGTGAGATTTGTATTTTTTTTTTTTTGCTGCAGAGATGTCATGGCGAGGTTTGCCTTGTGTCACCGATAAGAATGATCATCATCATGAACCGACCCGCGCTCAAGCACTACCCAAGCACTCTGTACAGATGGTTAACGAGAGCAGGTGCAACGTGCGGCCCCTTATTGGTGTTTGCCGCCCGTGTGCTCCCTTGTTATTTTGAGTGGACCACGTTGCTGAGTGATGGGATTTGCCCATATACTATGGTATATACGCACTCTAGAAGTTTACGGCAGAGGTTTGCTGGTGTCGTAGACAGAAAATGATCATCATCATTAACTGTCACATGTTCTCTTCGTCCTCTTCTTCATCACCTTCCTTTTCTTCTTCTGCTTCGCTCTCAGACCACGTGCGCCTATTTTCCAGGCGTGGGATGCAATAACTCTGATGGGTGAGGGAACAAATAGACATAGAAAGAAAGAGATAGAAAGACACAGAATAAAAAAGATAAAAAGAGCAAGCATTGCCGTATCGAAACTCAATATTCGGCGGGATGCATAGCTTTTGAGAATATAAGAGCGCAAAACACATTCCCAAGGATGAGATTCACAGGACGAGTGCTAATTTCATCTACCTTGTTTGAGGCTTCGCCAGCCAATATATGCAGCAAACCTAATGCATTGTCACAGACGCGCTATCACTTCAGAAGTAATGATCATTATACAACTAAATAGCGTATGAAAACACGGACAAGGTAAAGACAACAGACAGGTCGCGGCGCTCAGTCTCTCCCCTCCAAAGCTTCACCGACGTGTCAATTACTGGAGGGAACTCTGGCGCTAGTGTCCATGGGAGCTTCAACGCATGGCACTTTAGCCAGCATGAGTATGATGGGTAGTAAATGCATTTTCAAAACTTCGTTCTTTTGGCTCCGTTTCGCCCCGTGTCGCCTGCACCCGCTTTGTCACGAAACAAAGTTGAGCAAATGTCAGCAGTTCCACTTCACCACTTTATCCTTTTTAGGCTCAACAATTCAAATCCGGTCACGAGGTTCACAACGGTTCATTCATTTATCCTAAACGAACGCTAAAACACAGCAATAGGCAAAGCGTCAAGTGCGTTTGAAGTCGTAAGCAAAAAGATTAGGCAAATCTGTGTACTACGAGGAGCGTTCAATAAAGGTGTAGCGACGGCAACATCGGCGTCGCAAAGAAGAGGACGGAGACGCTCGCTCTTGCACGAGGCAGGTGCCGCTGCCACGGGCCTGCGCGCGCTGGCGTCGAAAGAAATAGAGATTAAATACTCTGGTCAAGGCGGTCGTGTCGGGCTCGCTCTCTCTCTCCTTGCAAGACCGAGAGTTCGCCGGTTTGTGAGGTCGCCCATCGCCACAGTTTGGTGACCCCGACGTGATCGTGGCCATAAGTTTCCGTGGCAAAAGCGACCCTGGAACAGGACTGACGTACAAGTTCTCGAGACCTGAATATTCCAGAGCAACGCGGTGAGCCTTCCTGCTCAGCCATCGCTGTCCGCCTTCATCAGTACTGGGACCAGCATCCTTCGGCGTGGTTTCTTCAGGCGGAATCACAATTTCAAGTTGCTGGTATCCGCTCCCAAGCTACGAAGTTCCACTACGCTGTCGCGGCACTCTCGTCCACCGCCATTGATGAAGTAGCGGATCTGTTGAGCAACCCGCTGTCTGCGAACGCCTACGACGATCTCAAGACGACCCTGCTACGGCGCACGGCAGTTTCACAGCGTGCTCGCATACAGCAGCTTCTGTCCGCTGAAGAACTCGGCGACCGACGCCCCAGCCAACTTCTTCGCCGAATGAAGCAGCTGCTCGGAGACAACGCGAGATCCGTCGACGACGCGCTGTTACGCTAGCTGTTTTTACAACGACTGCCGGCTAACGTGCATATGGTTCTGGCAACAGCTTCTACCATGGACCTCACCGGACTTGCCGCGTTGGCCGACAAGGTGATGGAAGTAGCCACGCCAGCCATCGCAGCCACGACACCGTCGACTGGTGAGAGTACCACCACGCTGCGAACTTTGCCGTCTTTTTCAACAGCCCAGTCGCCGCTGGACGCCCTGTGCGAGCGCCTCGAACGCATCGTCTCTGCAGCAGAACAACGCCGCGCGTCACCTCACCGTTCACGCCACTGAAGTTCCAGTAAGCCGAGACGCACACCCACTAGCCGTGACGCGTCACCAACGCCTGGCATCTGCTACTAACCATCGCCGTTTTGGAAACGACGCTCGTCACTGCCGCCGTCCTTGTGCGTGGCAGGGAAACAGGCCGGCCGACCTCTGACGGCGACCAGCGGTCCGGCCCAGCATACAAGTCGCCTCTTCTACCTCACGGACTGAGCCACAGGACAACGTTTCCTAGTCGACACTGGTGCAGACGTTAGCATTATTCCTGCTCAACGCTCCGACCGAAAACGACACCTGTGTCGTTTTTGCAAGCTGTCAACGGTACCAGGATTCCAGTCTACGCATCACGCTCCGTCATGCTCAATCTTGGCCTCCGACGAGCGTTTCGCTGGATTTTCCTTTCCCCTGACCCACTTCTATTTATTGCAGGATGCGGAAACTGCGCATGTGTAATGTGTAAGTCACTATAGGTCACGTACCAATGTGTAACTCTGAATGAATAACGGTCTTACTTTTACAGCTGTTGAAGTGGTGTGAAGTGTGATAATGGATGCAGTGACATACAGAGCAGTCATCAAGTTCTTGTACTTGAGAGGTCGCACTCAAAGGCAGGCGCTCGATGAGATAAAAGACGTTTATGGGGAGGATTCCCCATCATATGATGTAGCGAAGAACTGGCATCGGCAATTGAAATGCGGTCAGATTTCGGTGGAAACAGCTCCAATTCCAGGGTGATCCCTCTCTGCTATCGATGAACACACCATTCAGCAAATGGAGGCCGCCATTTCGGAAAATCGGCACGTAACCATTCGAGACCTAGCCCAAAATGTGAAGATTAGTGTGGGATTCATTGAAAAAATCACTCAGGATCATCTTCACAAGTGTAAGGTATCCGCTCGCTGGGTTGCCAGGCTGCTCAGACCTTTCCAAAAGCAGGAACGAGTCGAATGCTTCCAGTGTCTTACCATGTGCCATGGAAACCAGCACGACTTTTTCAACAGACTGATTACGCAGGATGAAGGTTGGGTCCATAACTGTGATCCGGAAACTAAAGTCCAGTGGACGCAATGGAAGCACTTGTACTCAGCGCATCCAAACAAGGCACGCACCCAGCCCTCGGCGGGCATGGTCATGCTCACAGTATTTTGCGACGAGCACAGAGTAGTCTTGATGGATTTCCTAGCACAGGGTGCCATGATAACTGGGGCATACTATGCTTCACTGCTGCGGAAACTGCGGGAGGCCATCAAAAGCAAGAGACGTCGCATGCTCACCAAAGGTTTTCGCCTTCTGCAAGACAATGCCCCAGTTCACAACGCACATGTTGCCCAGATGGATGCATGCTGCGGCGGCTTTGAAATTCTACCGCACCCCCCTTATTATCCCGACCTCGCACCATCGGACTTCCACCTCTTTCCGACAATGAAGTCAAATTTGAAGGGCAAGCATTTTCCCGAATGAAACTGTTTCCTGAAGTCACAACATACCTTTAGGAGCACACTGTCGACTTCTACAAGTGAGGTGTTTATAGTTGCATAAAAAGATGGGAGAAGTGTGTCCCTGGGTGGCACCTATGTAGAGAAGGACTAATAAATCTGCAAAGTTTCGTTGCTCTCCGCCCACAGGAAGTAGGTCAGGGGAAATATTTACTGAATGCCTCTCGTACCAATCATTCCTATGGTGGCTGAACGATCGCAGCGCCAGAGTCCCTTCTAGTTGATCTTAGGAAACTCTATGGGTGCCTGGAGCGGCCAAATTCCCTTACATCAGCGTTTTGTTGAGTTACGCGAGATCTGATCCAAAAGAGTAGGGTGCAAGCATTACCTCGTATAACATTACGATTCGTCTCTATCGCATTCATTTCTTCGCCCTTAAGCGAAAGTCTGATTTTTCGCCAAGCCAATATATTGTAGCGCATGCCAGCCATGCGACTACCGTTTTACCTACTGAGCTACTGAGCGTTTTAAGCACCGTCTGCGCGCTCAATGAAACTGGAGGCCGCTTGAGCTTCGCCTTGAAAAGCGGAACGCGATAGCGTAATCGTTAACCGCATTTTATTGGCCGTCATAATGACGGTTTATTTGGGATAAGCGTTTTATAAAGGTGTGTTCTCAATAAATATTTCAGTTGTGAGTAGCACGCCGTTCCATTTTCCCGGCTTTCTTTCGCGGTTGCCTTTCCCGCCTTTTCAAGTATGAAGTATTATTCCGGATGCAGTCGTTTCTCCTTCGCAATCGCTAGCCTAGCTTCGCTTCAACGGTGAACACCGTGCCGTGAGGAAGAGAACGTCTCTGCGCGTAACACTGGCCATTACCAACTGTCCTAGAATGCTTACTTCAAGCAGAGTCATTCAATTCTCTTTATGGTCACGAAACTGCACAGTCACGCTATGGGCGAGCTTCATACGCTGCTCGAAAATGCCGCAACGCGCCGCCGCTGCGCCACAGAGGTGATCGTCTGCGTCGTCCGCGTATTGAAATACTCGCGCAGTGCGAGACAAGCTGCTAGATATCATATGTTCAAGTTAGAGGAAACGCTGTCGCAGGACTAGGATGCCTAACAGATGTTGCGTGCCGGGGTGCCGTTCCGGCTACAAGGGAAGCAAAAAGGTGTCGTTGTTTTGTTTACCGTTAGACAAGCAGCAGCGCGAGAAATAGAAGCGGGCCATACCGCTGCAAGAAAGCGGTGATAATTAACTTTGAGTCGAAGTATACACCTGTGTGTTCGAACCATTTCGACGCCTCGGACATTATCACTGCGTATGATTTTAACATCAACGGATACTCCGTGTCGCAGAAACGCGACAAACCAACGCTGAAGGCTGACACCGTTCGAAGGATTTTTGAAGGACTTCCTTCGTATCTCACAAAGCGCAAACCTCGATCTCGCTCATCTACAGTGCGACCACCATGCAAACGACCACGCGCGTCAGCCTGTGAAGAGGTCCGAGCGTCGCCGACGCCCTGTTTAGACCGCACCGTAGTGCGTGTCGTGCGGAAACGCCTGGCAAGAAAGGGACCAACTGGGAGTGTAGCTGCGCGCCGATCACATGCTAAGTGCTGCACTGCTCGGCCCTGTCGGCTAGACGAAAACAAGTCATATCGGTTGTACGCCAGAGTGAAAGCGAAGCACTATTACAACGAAGAGAAGGTGTTATGAGAGTCCAGTGCAACTCTCGCCGGCGCACGCAGCGAGCGAGCGAGCGCGCTCACCCACGTTTCTTCCCTATCGAGCTTCCGGACCCAAACAAGTGCAAGCCTTCGAGCCCGGACGCCACGGATAACTCGCTTCAATGTGCCGAATGAGGAAGAACTACGAATAACACTGCCAGCGTTAACAAAAGTAAGCTGTTCGTCAGCGGTTGTATTCCCGCAGAGTTACCTGCTACAACTACGAAGCGATACGAAGTAGGTTTCGCTACGTCGTCGGCACCAAGCCGGCCGGCGGCCGGTGTGAGTGCGTTGCCGGTGCAGGTGAAAGAAACGTTGCGTAGAATATGCTTCACAGAGAATAATGTCTTCTGGAATAAAGTACAGGTCAAACTGTGTCTTTCTCTGCACGCCACAACTGTTGTCAAACATCTAGCGTGAAGGCGAGACGAATCAACTTGCGGCCGGCGGCGTACAGCGAGCGACTTACGAGCATGGTGAAACAGCTGTGCCTGCAGGTGGCAAAACTCATACAGAAGTCCCCTGCTACGGCGTTCGTAATTATATATCTTGGTATTCTGTCGTTAATCCCCGAATTTTTGTATTTTTTCTGCTGATACCACCGCGAGCTGCATGTTTTAATTGAGCTGGTTTTTTTCCTCCCGGGTGCTCATTTTAAAACAGAAAACGCGTTCAGAAATGTATTTATGCATGCTGAGTGCTAGAAGTAAAGGCGTGAAAGCAAAGCGACCGTTGCGGAAGTTTAGAAAGCTTAAACACCGAGGCTTCCCACACACAACCCCAGCGATAGCAGCGTTCGCATCGCCTCTCAAGCACAGCTGCACTTCTGGCGGCGGCCGCTGGCTCCATATGAAACTGACGCGGCAGTTTCGTGACCATAAGAAGCATTGAATGACTCTGCTTCAAGTTAGGTCCGGATGAGACCACTACGGCATAATTCTACCTCGTGCAAATTGGCGAAGCACCCACTACGCGTCCGTAAAGCGACACGCTCACCCGCGCAGCTTCACATTTCGTTGATTCTGTTGACGACGCTGACGAATATTCATGGCCGTGCGCTTTGCATGTTGGTGCTACATACGTCTCTTACGTTCGTTAGATGCACACTGAGGAACACATGAAGGCAATGGGTCTGCTTCCGAGAGAGGGCACCGTGTCCATCGGCGCATGCGCTGCTGCTCAGCCCTCCGGTTTTGGGTTTTTGTGGGATCGCACAACAAGTAAACCGAATTCGGGAACACCGAATTTGCCTCCTCACTCTGTCTGAGCCACACTGATCTTACTAACGGTCCGGGGAACGGCGACGTCTCGGAAGCCTCTGTAGTGGTTCTTCCAGATTGTCGTCGAATAGGAGTGGTGCGGGCGTGACGCAGCACAGTAGGGCACATGTAGTTGGCGGCTCTTGCGAAATTGCCAGCCCGGCAGTCTGGCAGGAAGAAAATCACGCCATCTCCCGCTAAAGGTACCATGAGGCGATGCGACGCAGTTTTTCGGCATCTAGAGCCCGCGTTTCAGAGGGGGGAGTGGTGAGGGGGGAAGTGGGGAGGGGAAGTGGAGAGCAGAATGGGAGAGAGGACGTGGAGAGGGGGAGGGGAGAGGCGGAAGGCGGGAGGGGAGAGCTGAAGTAGAGGGGGAGAGGGGAGAAGGGATCTGGAGAGGGTTTGGCGCATGCGCAGTAAGGTGCTCATGCCGCACACCACCACCACCACCACCGGGATTGAACTCCGCTATAAGATGCTTCACATCTAAAAGGAGGAACGAAGATTGGAGGCGATTGCCCGGTAACTGCTTTAGAAGTGCTGCCACGGATTGCTTCTTGCCTCGTTGTCCGCATGCGGTTTATGTGATCTCGCGTGCCACCTCTGATTAACCAAGACCGAGGACCTACGTGCTTGACTATGGATACGTTCATCCACACAGGCCCCCTGTGAAGTTCTGAGGTAGACGATTTGATTTTTGCGAATTCGCTGATTTTCTTTCCGTTCCTCCTCCATGAGATGGATGTCTGAGGGCTTCTAGTACGTCAGTGCGGTCGGCCGTTCGTGACCAAACGTCATCATGGCGAGTGTTTTTTTCGTGCCGGAATGCATTGTAGTATGCGGCTTGAATGCGAAATTGGGCGCGCGATAGGGCTGTGTTTCTTTTCGCAAGCGCTTGATTGAAATCGAAGACCATGCGTCCACTTGACCGTTCGTGGAAGAATGGTATGGAGCGCCTGTGACATGTTTTACTCCGCAAGGTGTGGATTCGAGCTAGTTGATACCCACTGATCAATACTTCTTGCGCAAAATTTCTTAGACAACGGAGGAAACTTCTTGCGCCCGTCCGTGTCTGCTTCGTCACTTGTCTAAGAAGTTTGCGCAAGAAGTATCGATCATGTTTTACTCCGTTTCGTTTGGAGAAACTGTTTCGACCGAGATGAAAGATAGCCTGCTGTCAGTGACCATTTGCCGTGGCGCAACAGCGTAGTCCAAGATATCTTTATTTGGGGGGGGGGGGGAGGAGGTCCTACTACGTTTCATGTATGTTCGTACGTGCATTTCTGGGTGTGTCCATATATACACATGCGAAAGCGAAATATTCCGGGGCGTTTGAACCTCCGCATCCTCACTGGCTGGCGCTAGCGGTCCTTGATTAGTTTTTCGACTGTATGCTCATCATCGTCGTACTTGCAACCGTTTGCTCACTGACTCTACTGCAAGCAAGAACATGTAGCCTTCAAATGGTCATGCAAAAATTCATCTGAATTATCTCCCATGACTGCATTGCTCTTCCCATTCTGGATTCGGTGCCTTCGCTGGTGCCCTTCGATTTTCCTGGCATGGTCTCCATTTTGGACAGTCTTTTCTATGCATCAGCTGAGTTTAGGCCATAGACAGGCAACCTCTTGTAAAAGCTTCATAACCACGATGATTCTGTGGTCTCAATGAATGATCTTTAAACCTTCGGGGCAAGCTGCGATCGAAATTGCTACTCGAGAGCCCCTGAGTACCACGCTTGAGCGTTGACAGCTCGAGAGTCAGCTTAACATAACGCCGGGAGTCATCGCCTTGTCCGTGCTCGCAGTTTTCTTACCGGTGCTTCTTGAATCAATGATGAGAGCGTTTCTGTCTTCACGCGATAGCTCTTCAATGCACTGGGGCAAAAATTGGGTATCAATCGCATATTTTGGCATCTGATCATCACCGGTAGGTATGGCTCGTCGTCATATCCTTGCAGTGGTAGCCTGCTTAATGCATATGCGTTCTAGTCCGACTGCCTTGTCTGTGAAGAAGGTCGTAGTAGTAATCGGGCAGGTTCAGGGACGATCTCGTCATGCGTGGTGACAAGACTGTGGAAGCTGGCTTTTTATCGGCCCTAGGATGCTGAGTACCGGCTGGTGATCAGTTGTTGAGTGTCAGAAGCGTTCCACTTATATACTTCTACAAATAGTCAACTGCGAATACCACTGCAAGTTCTTTCCCAATCCAGTTGCGCATAATTCCACTCCGCCTTGCAAAGCGTTCAGTACGCGAAAGCATAGGTGCTTATGCTGCGCTCCTCATCCACTAGCAACAAGACAGTGCCAAAACTATAGGGTGAAGCATCGCATGACATGCGAAGAAACCTGCGCTCGTCATAGTAAGCAAACACTCTGGTATCGAGAATGAGTTTGACATAGGAAATGCTTTTGGCGCTCCTTCCCCCCCCCCCCCATATCCATTGTGTTTCCTTATGCAACAGCGCGTACAGTGGTGAGGCCAATGTCACTCTGTGCCGAAGGAAGCGGTGGTGGAAAGCAAGCAACCTTAAAAATGCTCGGAGCTCAAGTTCACCTTTCTGCGCTCGTGCATCTGTTATAGCTTTAACCTTCTCCCCACTTGTATGCACACTTTGTTCATCGATGCGGTGCCCTAGGAAGTCCACATTTTTCTCCAAATCGACACTTGTCCTTGTGTAGCCGCAAACCCATATTACCCTGTCTTGGGAACACTTCGTCTAGCCATTGATTGTGTTGCTATGACGTTTCTCCACCGACAATTTGTCGTCGAGGTACAGGCTGGTGCCAGGAATTCTTGTTCGAGCTGTCTCCATGATTTTCTAGGATGTTGCCGGTGCTGCTGTGATTCCGAAGGAAGTCAGCTTGATGGACACAGTCCGTACTTGGTAATCGCCGTCAGTACTTTTGCTGTGCTTTCAGTTATAGAACTTTCTCATAGGCCTGAAAGAGTCAGTCGTTAAGGGACATCTTCCAGCTCAGAGAGTATTGCCACGCCCGCTTCTTTTATTTTGATGTGTTTCGAGTTTGACCAGCAAGGACGTGTATCAACGCTCGATGCTGGCCGCGAAGCAGTGTTCGAGAAGCTTCACGATTTTAGTAGATCGTTTGTTAAGATTGCGCGCCGCACGCGAATGTTCCAGCTTTGTCGAGAGATAACGCCGCCACCAGCGATATTGCTGGAAGCCGACAGCGCTTGACCGCTTGTCAGTTGATCGATGACGACGCCTGTTCGCCGCTATCATTGTACAGCGATGTATTGATGTAGTTCTAGTTTCTCAGTTTCTCGGCCACAAGTTCGGCCAAATAAACAGTTTCATCTCGGACGTGCTGACTGTTGTTCTCGTCGACGTCACGACCACGTGACATCTGGTGGAGGTGCTGCTTCTTCCATGATCCAGACGCCCCAGCCGAAGCGCTGACCCCAAGCCCAAGCCGCGAGGAGGGACGACGGCAAAGAAAACCCGGATCGTCGAGCAAGCCGCAGGCAACAAGGTATACCGCGAGAGCACGGGCCTCTACCTGAAAAGACCCGGCAAACAAAGATCATGACCTCGACCACAGCGACGATGACAGACGCTGTGCCGCCCGCACCGATCATTCTCCCGACGCCCAAGGAGCCGCCAAACTTCCGCGGATAGTCGTTCGAAGACCCGGAAAGCTGCCTCGAAGCCTACGACCAGAGTCGCCGTTTTTAATGCCTGGAACCAGCGAAGACAAGCTAGGCATGTCTATTTCGCTTTGGAAGACGCCGCTCGGACCTGGTACGAGAACCAAGAGCGAAGCCTGACAACGTGGGACATTTTTCGCGACAGGTTCCTCACCATATTCACGAGCGTTCGTCCGGCAAAGAGAGGGCTGAGGCTCTGCTCGAGAACCCGCGTGCAGATGCCGAACGAAAACGTGGCGCTCTTCACGGAAGAGATGACCAGGCCTGTTTCGCCACGCAGACCCTACCATGCCCGAAGAAAAAAAAGTTCGCCTTCTCATGCGAGGAGTTAAGCAGGAACTTCTTCGCTGGGCTCATGCGGAACCCACCCAAGACCAATCCAGGAATTTGTTTCCGAAGCCACAACCATCGAGAAGACGCTGGTTATGCGAACTAGGACAGTACAATCGCCGCGCATTTTAAGACAGCGCAGCAGTTCATGCCCTCAGCTCCGACGACTTGCGCGAAACGATCCGAGCCATCGTGCGAGAGGAGCTGCGAAAGCTCGCACCTTTTGCACAGCCCGAAGTGATATCGATTGCGGACGTTGTACGCGAGGAAATCCAACAGTCACTGGGTGTTCCTCAGCCGGCCCCGCCGCAGTTGCAAGCAATGAGCTATGCTGCTGCAGCCCGACGCAACGCCCCCCTCCTCGCCCACGTCAAGATGCCGCGCCGCCCCAGCAGTTCCGCCGCCAGGCACCACCGCCGCCGCCACCACCGACGTCATACCGCCCGCCAGCCGGTCAGCGATACAAGCCGAGGAAGACCGACGTTTGGCGCGCCCCCGACCATCGTCCACTCTGCTACCACTGCGGAGAAGCCGGCCACACCTACCGTCGCTGCCATTATCGCCAGATGGGACTGCGTGGGTTCGCCGTCGACGCGCCCCGTCCACAGCAGGGTGAACGACCACGTGACATCGCTGACTATCTGGCAGGAACGCAGTGGACCCCTCGAGGACCTTCCCGATCGCCGTCGCCAGGCCGCTACGCCTCTCCCCAACGCCGACCATACACTGGCCAAACCCGGGGCCGGTCACCTAGCCCGCATCCGGAAACTAAGGGCAGCAACCGATGGAGGTGCGGTTGCTGTACGACGAAATACCGAAAACCCTCCGCCGCCGACGCCACCGCCACGACGAAGGCTTCAGGAAAGACGCGAACCCCTGACGACGAAACCTCGCGGACCGAAGTAGACCTGACGACGCAACGTGAGCAGCGGAACAAACCGACGTAGCCGGCTGACCCGACGCCACGACGTAACTGCAACGCAAGACGACGAACTAGCGACCTCGACGTTCTTATCGACAGCCACAGTATCACAGCCCTCGTCGACACCGGAGCCGACTATTCTGTCATCAGTGGATCGTTCGCCACGAAGCTGAAGAAAGTTAGGACAGCCTGGGAAGGCCCCGAAATCCGGACAGCTGGAGGTCACCTCGAAACACCGGAGGGAATCTGCACAGCGAGACTCACCATTAACGGCCGGATTTATCCCGCGAACTGCGTGGTCCTGCCGCATTGCTCGAGAGATGTCATCCTTGGTATGGACTTCTTAGGCCTTCATAGTGCAATCATCGACCTGAGGTCTAGGTCAATAACACTGTCCATGGAAAAGGCACTACCGCTGGACATTCCGCCAAGAAAGCACACCTTGAATGTGCTGGAAGACCAGGTCACCATTCCCCCTCGCTCCAGCGTCATCATTTCCGTCGGCACTCAGAAATCAGCAGACCTGGAAGGCGTTGTTGAAGGCGACCAGCACCACTTGATTAACCGCAAGATTGGCGTCGCAAGAGGAGTAGCAGAGCTGCGGGTAGGGAAAGCAACCGTTATACTCACGAATTTCAGCAACGAGTACAAGCACGTGAGCAAAGGCACGACGGTCGCCTACATCGAAGAAATCGTAGAAGCCAGCAATGGTTTCGGCCTCACCGATTCTCCCGAGCCTACTCCGACGAATAAAGCGCCGCAACCAGCTTTCGACGTCAATCCCAGCCTTCAGAAGCCCAAACAAGAGCAGCTCAAAACCCTGCTCTTGCAATACAAGGACTGCTTTTCGTCGTCGTCAAGAATTAGGCAGACTCCCGTGGCAAAACATCGCATCATAACAGAGGAAAACGCCAGACTACTCCGTCAGAGCCCGTACAGAGTTTTGACGCGAGAACGCGAGGCCGTGAAGAAACGAAATGCTACGCGACGACATCATCCAGCCGTCGAAGAGTCCGTGGGCATCCCCGGTGGTGCTAGTGAAGAAGAAGGATGGGACACTACGTTTTGCGTCGATTATCGTCGCCTGAACAAAGTCACGAAGAAGGATGTGTATCCCCTTCCCCGGATAGACGACACCCTGGATCGATTACACAACGCAAAGTACTTTTCGTCGATGGACCTCACGACCGGTTACTGGCAAATAGAAGTCGACGAGAGAGACCGAGAAAAGACTGCTTTTATAACACCAGACGGCCTGTTTGAGTTCAAGGTCATGCCCTTTGGTCTTTGCTCGGCACCTGCGACTTTTCAACGGGTTATGGATACAGTACTGGCCGGCTTGAAGTGGCAGACGTGCCTCGTGTACTTGGACGACGTCGTTGTGTTTTCCTCAAACTTCGACGAACACCTTCGGCGCCTTGAAGTTGTACTTCAAGCAATCAAGACCTCCGGACTCACCTTGAAGCCTGAAAAGTGCCGCTTCGCGTACGAGGAGCTCTTGTTCTTGGGTCACGTGGTCAGCAAGGATGGTGTTCGCCCGGACCCGCGGAAAACAGCTGCCATCACTGACTTCCCGACTCCCACCGACAAGAAGGCCGTACGCCGTTTTCTCGGCTTGTGCGCCTATTACAGACGTTTCGTCAAGGAATTTTCACGGATCGCCGAGCCACTGACGCAACTCAGGAAGGCCGACGTCGAATTCAGGTGGGAAACGTCGCAAGTTCAAGCATTTCAAGAATTGAAACGACGCCTGCAGACACCTCCTATACTTGCGCATTTCGACGAATACGCCGAAACGGAAATCCACACCGACGCAAGCAGCGTAGGACTCGGCGCCGTCCTTGTGCAAAAGACCGACGGATTCGAAAGGGTCATCAGTTATGCTAGCCGGTCGCTATCAAGGCAGAAATCAACTACTCCACAACAGAAAAGGAGTGCCTGGCCATCATCTGGGCTACATCGAAGTTTCGCCCCTACCTCTACGGCGGGCCCTTCAAAGTTGTGAGCGACCACCACGTCTTGTGTTGGCTAGCTAACTTGAAGGACCCTTCAGGTCGCCTCGCACGGTGGAGCCTACGACTTCAAGAATTTGACATAACCGTCGTTTACAAGTCCGGAAGAAAAACACTCCGACGCTGACTGCCTGTCCCGCGCCCCCGTCGACCCACCGCCGCAGGACGACATGGAGGACGACTTCTTCTTGGGAACCATAAGTGCCGAAGACTTCGCCGAACGACAGCGAGCGGACCCAGAACTCAGGGGCCTTGTGGAATACCTCGAGGGCAGGACCACCGTTGTTCCCAAGGTATTCACTCGAGGACTGACGTCGTTTTTCTTGCGCAACGGTGTTCTCCTTAAGAAGAACTTCTCGCCGCTTCGAGCCGATTCCCTTCTCGTAGTGCCCTCGACATTGCGACCAGAGGTCCTCCAGGCTCTGCATGACGACCCGACGTCTGGACACCTGGGTGTTTCTCGCACGCTCGCAAGAATACAGGAAAAGTACTACTGGCCGCGCCTTGTCGCCGACGTAACTCGCTACGTCAAGACCTGCCGGGACTGTCAGCGACGCAAGACGCCGCCGACTAGGCCAGCCGGACTTCTGCAGCCTATCGAGCCACCTCGACGGCCGTTCCAGCAAATCGGGATGGACTTACTGGGGCCGTTCCCGACGTCCAATACCGGAAACAAATGGATCGTCGTAGCTACCGACTACCTCACTCGCTACGCCGAGACAAGGGCCCTACCCAGAGGCAGTGCCGCCGAGGTAGCGAAGTTCTTCGTTGAGAACATCCTCCCGCGTCATGGCGCCCCTAAGGTCCTCATCACCGACAGAGGTACGGCGTTTACTGCTGACCTAACTAAGGCAATACTGAGATACAGCCAAACAAGCCACCGCCGGACCACAGCGTACCACCCACAGACCAATGGCCTCACCGAGCGGCTAAACAAGACCATCGCCGACATGCTGGCCATGTATGTCGACTTCGAACACAAGACGTGGGATGCCATCCTTCCGTATGTGACCTTCGCATACAACACGGCCATGCAAGAAAACGACGGAAATGACGCCGTACCAGCTGGCCTACAGAAGGAGCCCGGCAACGACGCTCGACGCAATACTACCAACCGCCACCGACGAAGACGATCTCGACGTTGCTGCCTATTTGCAACGCGCCGAAGAAGCTCGACAGCTTGCCCGCCTGCGCATCAAGAACTAGCAGAGGGTCGACAGCCGTCACTATAATCTTCGACGACGCCACATGGAGTACCAACCCGGTGACCGTGTGTGGGTCTGGACCGCCGATACGCCGACGTGGGCTCAGTGAAAACTTTCTTCGGCGATACTTCGGCCCATACCAATGTGCTTCGACGTCACGGCGCTCTTGACTACGAGGTCGTCCCGGACGGCATTACGAACTCCCAGCGACGCGCGCACGACCTGAAGTCGTCCATGTCGTGCGCCTTAAAGGGCCCCTCACCAGGCCACATAGCAAATTTTAGTTAGACGCTGAACGTTGTTGTGTGCCAAATGAAGAGCAGTATGCCGCAAGAATTTTTCGAATCGGTTCATTACGAGCTGAGAAAAACAATAATTTGTAGTGGCGCGAAACCATGATGCCAGGAGGCGAGAATCAAACCCTTGCCACTCGCCCCGTTGTTATGCCAGGGCTCCCAACCCAAACTTCCTTGCTTCGACAAGGAATTCAAGCTGGTAAAACGTCTGACGCAACCAGCGTCGACACCCGCTGATGCAACGAAGCGGGAGTCTTACGCAATCCCCGGCAACTCCGGCGATGAGGCTGACTCAACCAGCGTCAACACCAGCTGATGCAACGAGGCGGGAGCCTTACGCAATCCCCGGCAACTCCGGCGCTGCGCCTGACCAGAGTCATTCAATGCTTCTTATGGTCACGAAACTGCCGCGTCAGTTTTCATATGGAGCCAGCGGCCACCGCCAGAAGCGCAGCTGTGCTTGAGAGGCGATGCGAACGCTGCTATCGCTGGGGTTGTGTGTGGGAAGCCTCGGTGTTTAAGCTTTCTAAACTTCCGCACCGGCCGCTTTGCTTTCACGCTTTTACTTCTAGCACTCAGCATGCATAAATACATTTCTGAACGCGTTTTCTGTTTTAAAATGAGCACCCGAGAGGAAAGAAACCAGCTCAATTAAAACATGCAGCTCGCGGTGATCAGCAGAAAAAATACGAAAATTCGGGGATTAACGACAGAATACCAAGATATATAATTACGAACGCCGTAGCAGGGGACTTCTGTATGACTTTTGCCACCTGCAGGCACAGCTGTTTCACCATGCTCGTAAGTCGCTCGCTGTACGCCGCCGGCCGCAAGTTGATTCGTCTCGCCTTCACGCTAGATGTTTGACAACAGTTGTGGCATGTAGGGAAAGACACAGTTTGACCTGTACTTTATTCCAGAAGACATTATTCTCTGTGAAGCATATTCTACGCAACGTTTCTTTCACCTGCGCCGGCAACGCACTCACACCGGCCGCCGGCCGGCTTGGTGCCGACGACGTAGCGAAGCCTACTTCGTATCGCTTTGTAGTTGTGGCAGGTAACTCTGCGGGAATACAACCGCTGACGAACAGCTTACTTTTGTTAAAGCTGGCAGTGTTCTTTGTAGTTCTTCCTCATTCGGCACATTGAAGCGAGTTATCCGTGGCGTCCGGGCTCGAAGGCTTGCACTTGTTTGGGTCCGGAAGCTCGATAGGGAAGAAACGTGGGTGAGCGCGCTCGCTCGCTCGCTGCGTGCGCCGGCGAGAGTTGCACTTGACTCTCATAACAGCTTCTATTCGTTGTAATAGTGCTTCGCTTTCATTCTGGCGTACAACCGATATGACTTGTTTTCGTCTAGCCGACAGGGCCGAGAAGTGCAGCACTTAGCAGGTGATCGGCGCGCAGTTACACTCCCCATTGGTCCCTTTCTTGCCAGGCGTTTCCGCAGGACACGTACTACGGTGCGGTCTAAACAGGGCGTCGGTGACGCTCGTAGCTCTTCTCAGGGTGACTCACGTGGTCGTTTGCATGGTGGTCGCACTGTAGATGAGCGAGATCGAGGTTTGCGCTTTGTGAGATACGAAGGAAGTCCTCAAAAATCCTTGGAACGGTGTCAGCCTTCAGCGTTGGTTTGTCGCGTTTCTGCGACACGGAGTCGCCGTTGATGTTAAAACCATACGCAGTGATAATGTCCGAGGCGTCGAAATGGTTCGCACACACACGTGTATACTTCGACTCAAAGTTAATTATCACCGCTTTCTTGCAGCGGTATGGCCCGCTTCCATTTCTCGCGCTGCTGCTTGTCTAACGGCAAACAAAACAACGACACCTTTTTGCTTCCCTTGTAGCCGGAACGGCACCCCGGCACGCAACATCTGTTAGGCATCCTAGTCCTGCGACAGCGTTTCCTCAAACTTGAACATATGATATCCAGCAGCTTGTCTCGCACTGCGCGAGTATTTCAATACGCGGACGGCGCAGACGATCGCCTCTGTGGCGCAGCGGCTGCGCGTTGCGGCATTTTCGAGCAGCGTATGAAGCTCGCCCATAGCGTGACGGTGCAGTTCGTGACCATAAAGAGAATTGAATGACTCTGGCCTGACGCAACCGACGGAACTCTCTCCCGCAACGTGCGGCAAGCCCTCCTCCCCGCCGATCCAGTTCGAGCCAGCGACCAACGGCGGTTCCTGATTGGAGGCTTCGCACTACTGGCTGATGCAAGCGATCGCCCAGGGCTATAAAAGAAACCAAGCTGCGCGGAGAGAGGGAGACAGGGAGACAGCGAACGAAGAAATCGCGGGTCGTCGTCGCACCGCTGTGCGAGCCCAATAAGCTGTCGGCCCCAGCGCCGAATATGTAACGCCTCTGTATATATGTATATAAATTTGCCTTAACTCACCGTCGCCTTGATCGCTCCGTCTATCAGCTCTGCGCAGAAGCAGTCGCAAGCTGAGACACCCGTTTCCCAACAGTGGATGGCAGCTGCGGGATCGGCCGGCGTCATCTACCTCGATGCGGTGAGTGCCTGATGTTTTCCCTTCAGTTCACCAGACTTCTCTAGCACAGGTTATCGTAGTTTAGAGAAGGTTGTGTGAAGCATTGGAGTGAGCTTTGATTGTTTCGAGCCAAGTCGGAGCGCTTTGAAACCAAAGTTAATGCGGAGGGCGTAAACACGGCAGGTTGAGAATTGCTTGCGTGTCTTTCTAGTAGACTTATAGGGGATACGGCAAGTAGATTCTAACGAGGGCAAATAGCAAGAGGCTAGTGTGAACGATGGAGAACCTTAAAGTGAAGGAACTCATCGAAATTTGTGAAGAACTCGGCCTTACTCTGGGCCGTGCGAAGCGAAAGCAAGCGATCCTTGAGATCATGCAGAAGGAGGGAGTAACGGCTGAGGAAGTCGATGAGGCCTGGGCGGATATCAAAGAACGCCGCGAGGAGGCCGAAAGACGAGAACGAGAACTTCGTGAGCGTGAAGAGGCGGAAAGGCAAGAACGCCGCGAGCGCGAGGAGGCCGAGAGACGAGAACTTCGTGAGCGTGAAGAGGCGGAAAGGCGAGAACGCCGTGAGCGCGAGGAAGCCGAACAGACAAGAACGCCGCGAGCGTGAGGAACGCGAAGAGCGCTCGAGATGAAAAGAATGGAATTGGCACTCCGTCAGTGTTCGCAAGCGCCTAACGTAGCTTCTGCGACGGTTCAGGCTAGTGGACATAGAATTCGGGACCAACTGCCACCGTTCGTAGTGGGCGAGGACATGGCGAAGTATCTCGTAAAGTTCGAACATGTCTGCGATAGAAATGGCATCGAGCGGTCTCTTTGGGCACAGAACCTGTTAGCTCTGCTTCCCGGAGAAGTATCCGACGTGATAACGTGTTTGTCGAGGGAGGCGTTTGAGAGCTATGACGATGTTAAGGAGGCCCTGTTGAGAAGATATAAATTGTCACCCGAGGCTTTCCGGCAAAGGTTCCGGTATGCCAAAAAGGGGGAATGAGTCACACGTTGACTTCGCGTTTGTCTTAAAGCCGATTTAATTGAATGGCTCAAGGGCGAAGATGTCTATGACGATCGCGATAAAGTGGTAGAGTGCATAGCATTGGAGCAATTCTACCGCTGTATCGAAGATGATGTCAAGCTTTGGCTGCAGGATAAGCTTGGAGAAGTACAGCTAAACAAGGCAGCAGAGTTAGCTGAAGAGTACTACACTCGTAGAAACTTGCACAGTAGGGCCGTGCGTGTTGAAAAAGCTGAGAGAAAAGAGGGCTTTTCAAAAAAACGTGATGACCGAAAACCTGCTCCGCACCGTAATTTCAGAAAAGACCCGTCTTTTACGAAGGAGACGGTGAGGGAAGGGCCAACGGAAGCGCAGGAAGTCGAGTGAGCTTCCCAAAGAGCGCACTGATACTACACGGGCGTTGAGTCACGGAAGCCGCTAATCTGTTACAATTGCAAAAAAGAAGGGCACATCGCGGTAAATTGTAAAGAAAGGTTGCTTTCGCAACGATCCGTGAATCAGAAAGAACATGCGGTTGTTAGAACCGTATATTCAGGAGATTAGCGGTCAATGGGAAAACGTGTCGAGCACTTCGAGACTCAGCGGCAACTATGGACGTTGTCCATCCTTCATTAGTGTCTCCGAACGACTTGACAGGAGAATGCGCATGGATCAGGCAGGTCGCCGAGGAGCAGAGCACTTGCTTACCGATCGCTACGGTGATCATTGAAGGCTCTTTCGGTAAGCTTCACACCGAAGCGGCTGTGTCTGCTGCTCTCCCAGATTGTTTCCTTATCTTTTTTCGAACAAATCGGAGCAGCTTCTCAACGAGCAGGGTAAATCGTTCTTTCCCAGCGTTTGCGTACATGGCCCTCACGCGATCGCAAGCGCGGAAGCTTTCACAGGAACTTGATATCGTTCCATGTAGTACGCCACCACCGGCAAAAGTGGCCGAGCTGCGTGACCTTGGCAGCGAGTCGAGCGAGCCTCGGACAGAAAACTCTCGGGATGGGTTACTCGAGCCGCCTGCAGCTGAAGCGGGTAGCGTCGTCTCCGTCGGCGGAGAAACCGAAGTGGCGCCGTTGGGCGAAGCGGGCAATACGCTCAAGCCTGTAGCTGAAAGTTGGTGTGAGCTGTCGAGGGTTGATCGAGCGACGCTCATTCGAGAGCAGCGTGAAGACATCTCGATAAAAGCGCTATGGAAAGCGTAAAATTGGAGTAAAGAAAAAGAATGTTTCTTTTTGTGAGAAATCTGGGCTATTGTATCGTAGCTACACAGATGTACAAGGTCGCAGGTATGAGCAACTCTTGATACCGCAAAAGTATCGTCGCCAGCTATTGGAACTTGCGCACGAAAACGCGTGGGCGGGCATCTCGGCTTGAGAAGACCAAGGCTAGGATTTCCCTTGAGTTTTACTGGCCGAAATGCTGGAAAGATACCGAAGACTTTGTGCGCTCTTGCGACACTTGTCAGAGGGTGGGGAAATCCACAGACAAGTGGAAGGCTCCCATGAAGCTTGTGCCAGTTATACAGAACCTTTTCGGCGCCTGGTTATCGACATTGTTGGGCCATTGCCGGAGTCAAGGCAAGGTTGTCGATACGTCCTGACTGCCCTCTGTGTAGCAACGAAATTTCCAGAAGCGGTACCTCTTAGGGAGCTCAATTCTCCACACGTCGTGGACGCTCTGCTCTCGATATTCGCGCGTGTCGGATTTCCTTCTGAAATTCAATGCGACAATGGCAGCGTCTTCACCAGTTGCCTTACCTCTACCTTTTTGGATAAATGTGGAATCAAGGTGGTGCACAGTTCAATCCATCACCCACAATCTAATCCGGTAGAGCGTATGCGTTCAGTTCTGAAACGTATACTGAGAGCTCTTTGTTATGAGCACAATAGCGACTGGGAAGCATGTATTCCTCCCGCTATGTTTGCTTTGAGGTCTGCTCCTCATGAGAGCACTGGCTTTAGTCCCGCAGAGCTTGTATATGGCCGGAGCTTAAGAACACCTTTTGCGAATGCTACGCGAATCCTGGGAGGGATATGATGAGGACCCGAATGTAGTTGCTTATGTTCTCGAACCTCCTTCAGAGGCTCGGAAAAACAAAAGATCTTGTGGAGAGCCACATGAAGGCAGCGCAAGTATTGTCGAAAGAATACTACGACAAATCAGCAAAAAAACGTACCTTCGAAGTGGGAAGTCAGGTAATGTTGCTGCGGCCTTCCAAGAAGAACAAGCGTGAGGTTCATTGGAGGGGCCCGCTAAGGTAATATCGAAGCTTTCCGATACCAACTACGAAGTGAAATTAGGAAAGCGGTCTAACAAAATTTTATCACAGCAACTTGATGAAACCGTACGTTCAACGTCAGGCGGTCGTAAACCTGCTTTTGAATGCTTCAGAGGAGGAAGGAGCAGAAATTCTGACTTCTAGCGATGTAAGCGAAAGGGGTTCAGAGGTGATGTTGGAACAGTTGAACCTGGAGCCAAGGTTAAGTCAAGTTCAGAAGGAGGACTTGAGAAGGATTGTTTCTGAGTTTAAAGACGTGTTTTCCAGCCGTCCCGGAAAAAACGACGGTTATTAAGCACGATATCGAGCTAACATATGAGGAACCAATCCGTAGTAAGCCATATCGATTGTTCCCTGTGCAGAAGCAGATCATGAAAGAGGAAATCGATAGAATGCTTGAGTTGGGAGTCGTGAGTACCGGGTGAGAGTGACTATACATCTCCTCTAATATTTGTTCAAGAGCCGGTTACTGAGGTGGAACATGATACTCCAACAGCACAACTTGAACGTTCGTACAAGAAAGGAAAGCTAAACGCGAACGCAGACGCACTGATTCGCGCGTTCTAATCAGTGCCGTCTTCGGCTATCCTTTCGGGTTTTCGCTGGCAAATTGGGGCAAAATTTTGTCCTCATTGCGGCCTCAGCTGAGCGCTTCCGTCCTGAGTGATCTCAAGGGGCCAACATTATTTTGAATTCTGTTTCATTGCGTTTGTTACACGTGTAATATTTGAGTTCTGTTTTTAAGAGTTTTGGTGTCTCACATGTGCCTCTTGATATAGAGGGAACAAATATTCGACATAAAGGTAGCTAGGAATATATTATTCTATTAGGTCTGGTGTTCTGTGGGGTGACCGAGGGCACTTGCTTGTGTCGTGTGTTGTCTGTTGTCGGACCGTTCTTGACAAGTTGCAGAACGATCAACAAGTGCTGATACGAAAGATCGTCAGAAGAGACGAGCAAAGCAAGTCGACACATCTTGGCGACAAGCCACTGGAGCCGGGATCCGGCCTGGCGACTGGGATCTGTTCACGGAACGAAGGCGTGGAGCCAAATGTCCCCATGGCCCTGGAGGTGAACCTGGATGGACCTGGCGAACGAGCGCGCCCGGCATCCGAGCCACGTGGAAGCAGCTCGTCTTTCCGGCGCATTGTCTGGCGGCGGGGGTGCTGTTATGCCAGGGCTCCCAACCCAAACTTCCTTGCTTCGACAAGGAATTCAAGCTGGTAAAACGTCTGACGCAACCAGCGTCGACACCCGCTGATGCAACGAAGCGGGAGTCTTACGCAATCCCCGGCAACTCCGGCGATGAGGCTGACTCAACCAGCGTCAACACCAGCTGATGCAACGAGGCGGGAGCCTTACGCAATCCCCGGCAACTCCGGCGCTGCGCCTGACGCAACCGACGGAATCTCTCCCGCAACGTGCGGCAAGCCCTCCTCCCCGCCGATCCGGTTCGAGCCAGCGACCAACGGCGGTTCCTGATTGGAGGCTTCGCACTACTGGCTGATGCAGCGATCGCCAGGGCTATAAAAGAACCAAGCTGCGCGGAGAGAGGGAGACAGGGAGACAGCGAACTAAGAAGTCGCGGGTCGTCGTCGGCCAGCCCTACAAGCGCTGCTGCAGCCAGACCAAGCCGGCATTACCGTGGCGTTACTGCCGCCAAGCTAACCGCCATCGAAACTAGCGGTGTGCGTCTGTCCCTTCACTGGCTTCCCTCGCACGTTGGGATAGCCGGTAACGAGGAGGCCGACGCCGCCGCTAAGGCAGCACACCACGGCGACACCCCAATCACCAAGGCGATAGCCCTGTCGGACTACTCCCGGCAACGACTGCGGCAGCTGCTTCCAGCGGCCCACCCTGACACGCGCGTGGCAAGCGGCAAACCACCGCCACCCCTACCAGAGACCGGCCTGGAGAGACGCGAGCGGTGGCTACTGCTTCGCCTGCGGACCGGCAGTGCTTGGCCTGCGGCACGCATGTTTTCCAAGGGTCGCTGCCCATCGCCTGCGTGCCGCAGATGCGGTGACGACGAAACTTTGGACCATCTAAATTGCGCCTGCCTGCCCTGGCCGCTGAACGACGCTTGATGGTGCGCCGCTATCCCCTGCTCGGGCTCCCTGCCACAACGGTGGAGGACTTTTCTCTTTCCTGCACGTTCAAAGCTGCAAGCCCTGCGAGCCTTCCTCGAGGTTGCGGCTTCTGCGGACCTCGCCCCTTATAGACGAGCCCTTTGGCTTCGTGCTCCCGCCTTCGTGGACAAGACACACTTGCCACGCTGATCACTTCTTCTATCTTCCTTTCTTCTATCATCTTTTACTTCCCCTTCCCCATTCCTAAGGGCGCTGAGCCGTGCCCCGCGACGGGAGGCAGAAATAGCGCCCCTTTCATTTCTTTCACGAATCACTCTCTCACCGCTGTGCGAGCCCAATAAGCTGTCGGCCCCAGCGCCGAATATGTAACGCCTCTGTATATGTATATAAATTTGCCTTAATTAACTCACCGTCGCCTTGATCGCTCCGTCTATCAGCTCTGCGCATGAAGCAGTCGCAAGCTGAGACACCCGTTTCCCAACACCGTGTAGCCTTCGCAAGCCAAATCCCTTCCCTGCCCTCTTCACTTGACCACATACGCACGAACACGTCATGCGCATGCATGGCACGTGCACATGAAGTGCCCGAGCCAGCCCGAGCACGCGAGCGGCGTTGCACGGCCGCCACGGAGACCGCCAGGGGGCTCGAAGTAGTGCAGACGCGCTCGCTTCGTGCTCTGGATTCTCATGATTTTTCAGTGGTGTTTTTTTGTCTGCAACTACCAGAAAACGTTACGATCAGCTTCAAGAAGTCCGAGGAACGCCTGGGCACCACTCAAGAGGATTTCTTGCCACTTGGAGGTACCAAAGGACTTCAGAAAGCTCGACACCGCCATGACGCTCACCAAACGCTGACCTGGGGAGCCGCCGGCAGCTGCACCGACGCTGGGGACGCCCGCGTCGGAGCTTCATCCAGCTATGGCTCTCAACGCGGCGACCGACCAACAATACCACCTCCTAGACCAGGATGGCACAGCAGACGACCAAATGGATCAACTCCAGGGTGACCACGATACGGTGAGCCGACACGCTATCGGCGCTCAATCGCATGCAGAAGAGGACGCTAGCTGGCAGGCAGCGAAATCCACGAAGAAACGCAAGAAAGAGGCATGGAGCGGAAGGCGCGGCAGCGCAGGGCCCCAGGACCAAGTTAAGACAGGCACGTCAACATTCAAGAAATTGCCAAAGCTACCACCATTGCCGAAGACGATTACAAGATCGTCATTCGTCCAAACCAGGGCCTCCCGCTGAGAAACATTTGACTCCTACGCTTGCGCAAGCAATCATCGAGGCATGCCAAGCTGGCATCAGAGATGATCAGTTCATCCTCAGAATCAATCCAGGGTCAAACATTAGCGATTCTATCGACCAAATATGAGGAAGTGGCGGACAAAGTGCGCCTGATACGCACCCTTGTACTTAACGGCAGGGCTCACGCTGTCCGTGCCTACGCCGCAAATGGAGACGATACTCTGAGAGGGGTGATTCACGGCGTACCGATGAACACCTCAACCGAAAACTCTCATGGCGCACCTACGTGTCAGAACCGCACAGTGTGGAGATAATCACTGCCAGAATGATAGGCACAACGAAAAGCGCAGCCATTACATTTTTCGGTCCAACGCTACCTCGTGCCGTCTACTATTACGGGGGTGAACTCCGCTGCTACCCCCTTCCGCCCTACGATTCAGGTCTGCAAGGTCCGCCGAGAAAAGGGACACCGCGCGGACGTTTGCCCGCATCCGGATCGCCCCATTTGCCGGCTGTGCGGATTGACTAACCCAACGGATGGACATCCGTGTCTATTAGGTTGTGCCTCGTGCGGGGAGGCTCATCTCACAGGGGATCCCACTTGCAAAAAAGACTTAAGCCGCTGAAGCCTAAACGGCCGCAAGTACAAGCAGGCCACACTGATAAGCTTCAACAGGGCACTAGCAACGGACCCACCGAGAACCAAGAATCTCCGCTGGTTCTCCTCCGCAAGAGGAAAGGAAAAGCCTACAAGTCAGCCCGACGACAAGCACAGTTCCCGGTCGCCTTCACGGTCTCCAGGCAGACAGCCGCACTCGCCATCCAAGAAGAGCGCGCCAGCATCGACTCAGCAGAACCTCCACCACAGTCCTCCAGGAGGGGGAGCCAAAAGCAACGGCGGGGATCAAGGACGCACCCAACAGGCATCATCACTTCCGGTAAGCTGGGCGGAAACCGTGGCTCCCAAGTCTGCATGTACTCCCCCCACCACACAAAACGTACACTATCAAGCAGTAATCGCTGAAAACAAACAACTTAAACAACGCCTTGACAAATACGAGAACAAAATAATGTGGCTCGAAAAACAGCTGGCCCAATTATTGGGAGCCACCCCGAAAACTACAGTCCGGCCTCTCAAAATCTAACTAGCCACCCAAGCGAAAAGTCGCGGGACAATGGGCACATCCAACCACAATCGACACCACCACGAGATCCTGTAGTCAATATAGGAACAGAACAAACAGCAACAAACCTCACTTTACAACAACAACTGCAGCTAATGCAACAGCACATACTGCAGCAAACAGAAGCCCAATGAAACAGTTCTTTGTCGAATTTAATGACCTGAAGCGATACGTTCATGAAAGCCTCAACAAAGAATCGAAGCGTCGACGTAAGCAGAGCCAACAGCGGTCCCAGGAATCAGACGCCAAAAGCATGCTTACCTCGGACGCTGAAACCACACCCACCTCCTCGCACCATGGCAATTAACGACGCATAGCAAACGAGAATCTTACTATATGGTCCTGGAACTGTCGTTCCCTGCACAACAAGCACGCTACACTCACTCTATACATAAAGGCGGTGCTGGTCCCTTCCTGACGTAATCTGCTTGCAAGAGGTGGGAGCCAGGCCTAAAACAGTCTCTGGCTACAAACTGTACGTAGATCCAAATACACCTAGATTGCGACACTCGTCCGGAAAGAATTGGCAGCTACATGCATAACGGCACCGAACGAAGAGACGCAACACCTTATCGTAACGCTTTGGCCAGCGAAGAAAGGACGCCCGAGGCAGGTTATATGCAACATATACAGTCCCCCGCAAGACAGAAAAGCAGAATTCAGCAATATCTTCCACTATCTGAACACCACGCTTCAACCACGCGAACCGCTTGATCATCACTGGGGACTTCAACGCTTGGCACACCACATGGGGTTATAGCGCAGACAGACCCAAAGGTACGCGACTTTTAGAAGCGATACAGCGCTACGACTACACACTCCTCACGACACCGGGCATACCGACTCGTATAGGAAACAGTGTCAACAGGGACAACCACCCGACCTTACCATAACCAACAATGCCGCGACCATGCGCTGGAGTGTGCTGGACGACAATCTGGGCAGCGACCACAACATTGTGCAAATAACATATGAACCAGCTCGACTGCGACGCCCGCTCGAAAGCCAGACTGACTAACTGGACTAAATATAGAGAGCAACAAGAAGTAGACGGCCCAATAGCCAACAAA
>NC_051180.1:103007395-103039382 GCF_013339695.2 Rhipicephalus sanguineus | reverse complement strand
CCTGCCGTTGGCTGCTCATCATTCCCAGAGCGAAATGCCCGCCCATCTTTGAAGAAGCACGAAGGAACGCGAGGGGGGGGGATCCCGCCGAGAAGCAACTGGGAACTTTTTTTGCTTTAGGGGTGTGGTTGCAATCCGCTGGAGCGCGCGTCGCGCGCTATCTCGGCTGGCATCACAGACAGTTCAAGTGTTTGTGGTCTCAACACTTCTCTCTTTTGAGCAGCCGTATTCTTTTACACCGCGTTTTGTAGTTACGTGAGATCGGATCCATAAGTGTTAGTTTGCTGCCAGCCTTGCCTTGTATAATATTACAATTTGATGCTATCGCATTCATTGCTTCACGTGCGGTGAAACTGATCTCTTTTGTAGACCTGCTTATTTAGCTTTTCAAGCTTCTCCAGAGCTTCCTGTAGGTCAGTGTTTGTGAGGAGGACATCACAATAAGCGCCTTCAGCTCAGCCGTACAGTTGCGTAGCGTCAAACCTACTGCACGCTTTGAACAGGGGAGAATAAAGGCGCGCTACCGCTGTTCACTGCCCCTCGTGCGGGACCGCCTTCGAGAGCGTGGCGCAGGCGCCAAGATACCTTGCTGCATTGACTATCTCATAAAACTATCTCGCACTACTATCACGTACGGTACTGCGCGAGCATAGTGCTGTTGTAAGCGTGCTGCATGCTTTTATGGGGAATGACACAAAGGCGATTCGCATCAGTCCGCTGCTGGCTTCGGCTTGAAAAACCGCAGAGCATCACGGAGACGCGCCGCATGCAGGAGCTAGTTGTCGCCGCGTTGATGCAACAAGGGTGACGCCTCGCCCTTGCACGGTATGGGTCGTAATGGTACAAACACTCCCACAGCAAACGCGCGCGTAAGTGACCACACGCAGCAGCGTCGACGCGACAACCATTGCGACCGGAGGAACACGCTACGCACAAGGAAGAACCTGGGAGCCATTCCGCTACGCATGCCACTTGATAGCGCCAGAAGACACAATGTAGCAAGAAACAGCGAACGCTCGGGGCACGGCAGAACATTTTGGGGCGCCACGCATATTTGTAAACCGAGGAAGTTATGACGGCATCATGGGAGCCCTCAATAGAAAGGTGCATAGAAACACGGTTGGGCACGTCTACGTGTTTTACGAACGTCTCATTTTCTTGGTATCCTAGGCGCTGATACAGGCACAACTTGGAAAATCTTTTGTCCACTCGGCCTTTTTTCCCAACGAAGCTGACGTGGGCATCGAAATTCTGGCTTTTGAGGCTGTTTTGGAGCAGTTCGGCGCAATTTTTGGGATTTTCATGCTTTTGAAGCAGCTTGGCACAGGAAAACCAGAATTGTATCAAAAATGCACAATATGCGCAGCTGTGTCACCCCTGCTTAACTAGAACCAAGAATTTTTGAAAAGTGCTTTACCGCAATGAATGAACCAATGACATGTGGTTTGCCATCGCGTGGGACTTGTTCGGGTGTTTTTATATTGTGCTTAAATAGTAAATTAACTAAGATTAATGCTAAATCTTTTATATTCAGTTTAGGGCCACGTGCATTTCCTTACGTTGTAGAGTGAATTCCAAAACGACCGATCCTATCTTTTGTAGCGACCTATGCGCTACTAATGATTTTTTCCGGCAAATCAAGAAAGCTCGTGAAATATGAAATGAAACCATGTGACTGCACTCATGCCCTACCGAATTTCACCGCTCTCAACTGTACTTCGAGCGAAAAAAATATTTCCGCAGACTGTCAACCTATTGCTTATCAGGGATGACTGCACTTCCTTGCCATGTGCCACTGTAAAAAATGCTTATGCACTGTGAGCCAATGCTTAGAGCTGTGCCATTTATTTCCCAGGGTCCATGCAGCATTGTAGGTGGTCCCGCACTATAAGCAATTACCATGTTTACCCACATAATTTGCGCACTCGTCGTAATATTTAGCCAGCTTTACTAAAAAAAATATTTATTTGCATATTTTGCGCTCCCCATCCTGCCCAAGCCAGCTCGCCGGCACCGCGCACAGAGAGACTTTGGACGGCCACGCACCTCCCCGAGCAGGTGAGCGAAGTCATACACAAGACGGGCTTGCGAGTGCGAAGTCACTTCTTCCGATTACTTCGTTCTATTCTCCAGAAACCCCCAAACACCAAAACCTGTTCACGGGTTGTCGGAACTGCTGCGTCTCCCTCCGTGAGAATGCACGCACATGACATGGCACAGCACGGACTATTTTCTGCATTGGAGGCGTGCGAGGGCCAATCGTGTGCCACATTTTCCCCTCGCTGCCCCTCGTTCTTCTGCGCCATGTCCGCACTGCAGCGCAGCCTTGGTTGATTTCGGAAATTTGGGTTTGGCCATTAGCCATTCGCATTTTCGCTGTTCTCTTGCGCTGGCTACATTAACTATACGACGAAATTCAAGCTTGCTGTTATAGAGTTGGCGGTGGCACGGGAACCGTGCCACCGCCAAGCACTTCAGTGTGCATGAGATTCAGTGTGCATGAGACTGATAAAGCAGAAGAGTCACTCGTTCACAAGACCGGGAAGGAGAACGTCTCGTGGAGCAAAGGAAAATTTCCTGCCGTTGAAAAATACCTTTTCAAATGTTGCAAGAGCCGATACCGGTCCACCGGTATCGCCGTCCCGTGGGACCTCGTTTCTCCCAGCATTGTCAGAAGAGCTTCAAGAAGACAGGGCTGTCGAACGCACTCGATGGAACCGAGGACGATGCGCTTTGGGAGGGTGGTGACAGCGGCCGCGGCGATAATTCTCAGTCGGACTTCAACCAGTGATTCTGACTAGACCGTGCATGACTGGACCTGGCTGGTTAAAAGTACATGTAATTTTGTTAAACAAGTACTCTTCGTTTGCGCTATAATTTATTTATTTTTAAAATGTGTACACTGTGTGCATTAGAACTATATATCGTGCCTTATTTCGGATGTGTTTGCAATATCTCCGCGTAATTTGCGCACCCCCTCTTCGGAGATCCAAATTCGCGAAAAAAAAAGTGCACAAATTATGCAAGTAAATATGGTACGTTAAAGTGCAAGAACACTGATTTTTGGGCTAGCTTGTTTTTGCATAGCAGAACACTTAAGCGCACGCAAACAAGGACAGAGGGAGGTGATGCGCTTGTGTTGTCATCACCTCCCTCTGTCCTTGTTTCGGCGCTAGGTGTTATGCTACATTATAAGTGGTTCTGAGCTGCATATGACCGTTTTACATGACCAGGTAACTTACCTTGGTTTATACATTAATGCAATCTCTAATTAATGTAACTAATGAAAGTGAAATTCATTTCCCAGTATTTTGTACCATCATCATCATTAACGCTTTGTTTGAGTTATTCCTTCATTCACCCCCTCACCCGTATGTAACGCGTTACAAGTAATCCTTACTTGTAATCAATACATTTTCTTGTAATTTTGTAATATATTACATTACTTTTTCGAAACTGCAATGTTCTGGATAATTCAAGTACGTTTTCTCGTAACTGCTTATGGGTAATCAATTACTTTTTTTTTCAAAATCAGTTGTAACCAGTTTTCTACTGCAGTTTCTCATCCCGAAAATATGCCAACCGCTCTGCAGGGACTCCCCGCCTGTCTATGGGGGGTCCCCTACAGAGCCTGTTTTTTCATCTTTCATTGGCCTTACCTGCAGCACTTACCCGAGCGCCAGCAACAGTGAGCGCGATGCTTCATGGAGGACACGGACACTAGAGCGTCGAAGCACTGCGCAACTACGAGCTGGCTCGCAAGGTGTTCCTACATTATAATACTGTCCTCCCTCAAGCACATGCCAATAAGAGAGTGTTCAGTGTAGCAGCTGACCTCTTAACGAGGAAACAGAGAATAATCACGACGACAACGTTGAAAGACAACTCCTGTTGAAAGTCAACAAAATGTAACACTACATCACAGAAGCCACAGTAACATTCCCAGCCTTCACACAAGCCTCCAGCCTTTGCTCTACCATGCAAGCCACAGTAATTCGTTGTAGTTTGAGTAAACTTGTGTTATTGTGTTACGGCAATAAAATTTGAAGGAAAGTAACACAGAAGTAATTGTTAATATTTCTGTAAATGCTCAGTTACTCTTCTGGGGCTGTAAATGACCCCTGTAATCATTCATACTTCAAAAGAAGTAATTGTAATTGGTTACTTATTTCTGTGTGAGTACAAGTCTGCCCTCTGGTCAAGTGACTTGCATGACTACTACGACCACGACGCACAGCATAGACTAAAGACAGCTTTGCTGTAATATGGAACAGTTGTTCAGATACAAGGCTAAAACAAAGATGACTCGTTTACCCCACCCTTAATCCAGAGGCCATTGTCAATCGTTGGTTTGGAGATTTAGTCTCGGTGAACCTGCAGCTGGCAGTGATATGAAAGGAGGTGAGATGAAGATTTCGCCTGTTGATAAGCTGATGACTGTGTACCTTAAAGCATCAGCAGAGTTCTGCCGGGCAGCGCCACCTTCGAGAATTTTGTGCAGGTGGATTTGTGGCATCGTAACTCATGTGACTACGTGTGAGGACCCTTTCTAAGGCCAAATTTGGAAGTACTCACCCATCTGCGAGAGCGCCCCTTGCTCGTATGGCAGTCCCTGCATTAAAAAGAGAGAAAGCAGTCACACAAAGGTCAAGTGAGCAGTAGCAGGGTGTCTAGCAACATTGCATAAATAAAATTCCCCGACTTTTCCATGTCCTCCCGACCATTTTAGCTCAAAATCCCTGACCGAGGCAATGGACGCCATTTTCAGTGATGCTACCGTGGACTTCTGAGTTGGAGCAATTTCTGGAGAAGCAATATTTTCATTTTGGAGCACGTTGGAGCAGCAAAAATTTCTATCTAGGAGCCTCTGGAGCAGCTAATTTCACATCTTGGAGTACACTGGGGAAGCAAGTTGCATTTACATTCAAGCACCTGAATAATTGTTATTGGGCTCTTATGAAAGGCTAGAAAATATTTCGATTCGTTGCAAATCTCATGGAGAAAATCATGTCAGGAGCCCTCCAATATTTCATTCGATAATGCAAAAATAAGGCCTCCTCAGCGATTATTTTCAACACTAGCAAATGAATAGACTACTGGTTCATTAAAATTCTACTTTATGAAATAACACTCTAAATAATCTATGTGTTATCAGCCGATGTGGCAGACAAACGCTACACATACAACAGTGCAAGCTCAATGCTAGAGTCACACTGTCCCTAATGCATTCTCCTAAGAATACTCCAATGCGAAAGCCAGGTTTTTTCTTCTCAATCGATTACATTGCTGGGCGCACCATGATGTTACTTAGCTAACCTCAAAAAGCCTCAGACACTCCCTTGCCTCTCTGTGAGCCCTCTCTGTGCTGAAGCATTCTCTAGACTATCGTTTGCTCATGCACAGGGTTGCCTGGAAGATGGAGATTCGCTTCAAGTCGAGCTTTCTGCTAAAGTTTCTGAAAATGCATTCAACAGGGGTCTACATGGTAGAACAAACTTGGTTCTCTTTCACAGCAAAGCTGTATATGGTACATTCTGTTTGTACGCCTCAAAACCCCCTAGTGCCCTCTGGGAGCCGCGAAAGAAAAAAGAAACACCCTCAGGTCCTTTATGCATTCGCCTAAGACCTTAAAGGCGAAAGCCATTTTCTTCTCACTCGATGTATTCATCCTCTCCCACCCTCTGAAGCTTTCTGCACTTCACCTGGTTTTGCACTGCCTCCATGATCAGCGCACCGATCCCGGAGGCAGTGCAAAGCGACTATGTCGTGATGACGTCGTCATGTGACGTCACGGTGTATGACGTTGGCATCTATGACATCATGATGACGTCATCATGAGATGATTTTTTGCATCGCTCGTGTTGGCGCCGCTGAAGCAGACGGTCAATTTTCGCGTTTGATGAGGCATCTAAGGCTTTTGCATTAATAAGGTCTATTCAACGTTGACAGTCTGGCTGTTCACAACCTGGCCTTACATACTGAAATGGCCTCCACCATGTCACTTCTGTGCCGTGCGCTAAACAGCTCCGCTGGTCATCCACCACAGACAATAGAATAGCTCCTTTTTTTTATTGCTATATCAATTATATGGACACTCTCGGCAGGTTTTTGCGTCGATTTGCCATCATTTTCCGCACAAACTGCAAATTGATAACATCACCCCATGTATTGTATGTTCTAACCGCGTGTAAAAGCTCGCGAGCACTGGCGACAAATGCAGCTGAAGCGGAGATGAAACGACCTGGCTGTCTCCATTGTGTGAAGGGTGCATGCGATAAAATCAACCCGCATGCGAGGCGTGCCATCGATTGCTCATCAAAGAGAGAGGAATTGCTCCTCCTGTCTTTCGTATGGAGCATGAAGGGACACCAGGAAGGGGAGGGGAGGAGGGCTGTGCCGTTTGAAGGGCACAGTCCCTGGTGCGCATGCTATCACGAGGCATGGGGCAGTCGGCTCGTAACTTGCTGTGCTCTAAATGCCTACTTCATGTTTAGATAACTGACAGACACAAAAACTGCTTCAGTCCCTGGAGCGGCCATATGCCCTTAAACCAATTGTTTTGTTGAGTCACGCAAGATTGAATCCAAAACAGTTAGCTGCTAGCCTTACTTCGTATAACAATACATAATGTTGGTATGGCATTCATCGCTTTGCCCTTAAGCGAAACTGTGGTCCTTTTCTTTTTTTTTTTTTACGTCAGCTATTGAATCTGAAAGGCGAGAGGCGGACGTGTAACATGGCGTAGCGACTTCACAGTGGGCGAATATTCAGACACCAGGGCCGTCGGCAACAGGCCCGCTACTCACAGCTGCGCATATTAAAACCGAATTGTGGCTGCTCCGACCAGGAGGCGTGCCCATTAATAATAGATGACATTTTTAAAGAAGCAGGCAAAAATTCTAATTGGGACCTTAGCCCTCACGAGCTCGAAAGGCAGGGCCCTTTAGGGGTTATTTACCGCAAGAGCAATTACAAACCCGGATGTGCTGGCGGAAGGAATTACCGTATTTACTCGAATCTAACGCGCACCTTTTTTCCGGAGAAAACGAGTCCAAAAATCGCATGCGCGTTAGAATAGAGTACCGAAAAAAAAAAAAAAAACTCGGTTATCGTATTGCCATCGACATTTCAAAATGGCTGCCTCCTACGCGCCTTGGCCATTTCTGCCATTTTTTCAGTTCGTACGTGTGCTGAGGAGATTGTCATCCCGTTCTGCGTTCGCATCTCGGCGGCATGGAAGTGCCGACTCCAAATACTCGACGAGTGTACCACGATGTCGCATTTAAAGAATAGTTATTACATGTGCAGAGATGAACGGAAATCGGGCCGCATCGCGGTCGTTCGAGTTCCCGAACGTGCGTGCGAGACTGGCGCAAACAGAGCAGAAGATTTTTACAGCAAAGCTTCACGAAAAGGTTTCAGTGGACCAAAGCAGCCCGGTTTCCCGAAATCGAAGAGTGTTGACAGCGACAAGGAGTGTCGACAGCGACGAGGACTGATCCATTACGCGACTCGTATCGCCGCCGTAGTGGTGACAGTTTTAGCGGCAAGGCCCGCTTTTTGATTTTGGTTTTTACTTTTTTGAAACTTTATTTCTTTAAAACCCAAATACTTGTTCTTCTGAATTGCGATGTTGACTCCTACGGACTTTTTTTGTTCTTTTCTCTCACGAAAAATGGGCTGCGTTACAATCGATGTAATACCTTTTTTTTTTTTTTCGCGGAAAACGGTGTGCGCGTTACAATCGAGGGCGCGTTACAATCGAGTAAATATGGTACGAAAAAGTGCAAACGCGGTCCTATCGTTCACATGCTCTTACATGGACGTGAAGAACGGAAAATTTGACACTGTTCCATATATCCGTTGCTAGCGTTCCCAGTTTTGTGATGTCCAGACCACCGCAGTGAAAGACATTTTAGTGGCATGCGTGTGTTATTACTGAACATTCCTTTAATTTGTGCGTGCAATGCTTGAAACTAGGTGTCAGCGGTGTTTCTGGGACAGACGACGTCCACCAATGAATCGCCGCCACACTTTCATGCTAACGATTGGCCTGGACATCAGAGCATCTGCGGAGAGCGCGCTTTGCCATCCAGCCGACTTGCACACTGAAGGTGTGTCAGCACCGTGCATGGAATCGTGGTTTACTAGGGCGCACGCTCGAGTGCTGTTTATTCAGCGGAATATTCTTGCTCCGTGGTTATCACTCGGCGGCGGCCCCAGATCAAGTTGCACATGTTATGACCTGCCAGCGGTGCGATTGCCGGTGATAAGACGCCCCAAACCTGAGACTCAGGCAGAGTTTGGCGCAATGTTCGTCGATATTATCAGAATGGCACTGTTAATTCAGTTTGATGCACTTTGGTGCAGTTGGCGCAGAAGTGGAATCGCCGCATTTTGTAAAAACGGGTCATGAAGAGATAAAAATTGAGCGAAGGGCACAGAAGATATTTAATGGAATTGCCCTTGTTCTCTGCACTACACTTTGACAGCGTTTGTTTCTTTATGAAAGATAAAAACTTCGTCTTGCGCTTGAATGAGCACCATTTGCTTTTCTTTCCCTATAGCTCTTTGAAGGGCCAGTAAACAACTCCGCGGTCCAAAATGTATGATGAAGTGATACTGCACACTTGTATGATGTGAACATGCTGCCGCAAGAATTTTGTGAATACGTGCTGTAATAAGGAAGTTACAGGGTATAGAACAACTCACTTCGACTGCTTTCGGTCTCTTACTCGGCCTTCCCCCGCCCTTCTCGACAGCCAGAGAGGCAGGCATAGCTGCTGCCGTCACTTCGCCCACTTCAGCAAACGTAACACGACATCGGCGAATTCGTCATCAGCACGCAGGCAACGACCAAGCAAGACTTCCTCCACGTGTCGCTCGTGTCATAGCGGCACTCGGGTCACTCAACCAGCGCAGTTGAAGAAGCACGGTAAATGTGTGGCCAAAACCGCACATCACCACAGGGCCAAGTTGCTGTTTTTGTAGTGCAGAGGACCACGAACGAAGCCAGTGCAACATAATGTACGAGGAGGATTGTACAGGCGCTGAAGAGGGGCGTGGGAATTGTTCTTCAAAATGGAGCGTCTGCACGGCGCACAGCGCTATGCTATTCACAAAATATGATCGCTGCGGCTGTCTGCACGAATTGGCAAGCTTGTTTGGAGATTTAAAAAAAAAATGTCGAAGCCTTCTTATTGCCCTTTAATTTGCGTTGCCGCTCTATTCTTATCCAATACTTGATGCTTCCTGTCTCTTTGCTGCTCTTTGTAGATGTGCAGGCACTGCAAACTGTCTTCACCATCTCGGTATTTCTGATTTGTCGCCAAGACAGCATCGTGCACCACTCTATGTGCTATATTTTCACAGCAAATTCTCAAAAAGTCACTCCTTGCTGACAGAAAAGCTTCTCTCTTTATCACAGTGTTGCCCCGAGATAAGCAAGAGAAGTTGCACAAAGAGCAGCAGGTCTTCATGACCTTGAGAGCATCTTTGTCCACAGGGTATCACACCTCTCTTGCTGGGTATCACACCTCTCCTGTCAAAGCGTGCGGGTTGTGTCTGTGTAGTCCTTTTTAATTGCACCACCTTCACGTAGGAACGATGGGCTAACTCTACTTGCAAGCAGCCATCCAGCGATAAGAACTCCTCGACGCCAGAGTAACTTGCCCGGGGCAAGTCACAAAAGACAATGCACTCAAACTGTACTCAAAAGCATCTTATAACAATACCAATTTAAACAATATAGTGGATACAACAGTGAGCAGCCACTTCATTGAGAACTTTTTTTTGTTACAGTTCAGTTTGACTCCTGGGTATAAAGGAACACCCAAAATGATGGGAAAGAAAAAAATGCAAGCAGACGGTCCATCTGAGATTATGTGCGGTGTGTGTTTACAGAATACAGCCCGTTTCCCAGCTTTCCCACATAAAGCCTCCCTTTCCCGTTGAGCGCCATGACCTGGTTATAACAAAATTTCAATGGCACTTGAACAGGTTATGAGCAGACTCATCTGTAGTTCCTTACATTCTGGATTTTGTTAAACTGAAGTTCATCTAACAGAGTTTGATTGCTATATAGGAGTCACAAAAAGTTTTCTCTTACGTTACAAATTATCTCCACTTATTCACCTGTGTAATTATAATCTGACGGTGGGCCTGTCAGTACACAAAAACAAAAGCCAATCACTAATGGTGTGGCACTGTACTAAAGGTTTCCTGCAACCAGCCGCTGCATCGTACTGCGCAGTACCCCGACAGCTGCACACTGCCAATGTCTGCAGTTCAGCATGCCAGCTGATAAGTTGCATACAGTTTATCCCACTGCTGTACAACATGCTATTATCTAACGAAGTGAAGGAAGTGACCCTTTACTTTTTGGAGCAGACTTCAGAGCCAAAAATGTACTGTTTTCCAGCAGCCATAAGTGTTTCGAAGCAGGAAAATGATACGTTTGGACCAGCTATTAGTGTTTTAAAAGGAGATGGCAAATATACCTACAATTCCCGGAGTTCAAAGCATTGCCAAGTGTCTCACACATATTAATACTTATTACGAAAATATAATGTAAATTGCAAGAAACGAACATTAAAAATACGGTTGGTTATCGAATGTGCTGTGAAATAAGCAATACATTAATGTACCACATCCTTGAGGCAAAATGCGATCAACCAGTAAAGCTGAGCAACACATTATAGAAGTACCACATTCACATGTAAAAGCTAGTTCATCTCGGATTTCACGTGACCAGAAAAATTCTCCGAATTAACCCATGACGATTATCGAGAGTATCAAGAAAACAATAAAAGGTGTCGATTACATCAATGCATTTTATTGATTAACATGTAAATCCAGCACTTATTTTGCGTAGAGCAGTTTAAAAGCTGCAGTTTTTCGTCATTTACGACTTCGTCCACAATGTTGACCGCGGCTCAAGGCACCTGTCTCTTAGCCTGAAACGTGCCCTTCACCCATCCCTGATTACATACCAACACCACCATGTGCACGTGACAATTTTTTCGCCACAAAAATAGCCAGCAAATTGATCATTCATCCATCACAATCTAGCGAGGGAGTTTATGCCAGCATGCGGACCATGCCTGAAGCTCTTCTTCAACAGCTTCCACCATGTTTGTGTTTTGCAACATTGCACGTACATTGCCAAAGTCAAAATGAAGCACTGAGGGCCGCATCCCCTCTGTATGGAAACCGTGGTAGCTGAAGACATGATCATAGTGCCACGCAGTTCTGAAGGCACGCATGGGCGCCTGTGTCCAGAGTTGAAACGAAACTGCCCAGAGCAACATCTGCCGATGATAAACCTGGCTCGCTAATGCACAGTCATGGATGGTGTCTTCGTAGATCTAAGGCACACGACTAAAACGAAACTAGTGCTTGTCGCAGATTTGACCCTAGTCACTAATGACTGTGCAGGTGCCTGTGCGGCAGTTCAGCTCGACGCTGGCGAGGATCACTTGAATTAAACGGGTTGAGGCCAAATATGACCAAGTAACGAGGAGTTTGATGCCATTAAACATACACATGCTTGCCAGGACAAGAGAAGATGTCCGAATTATCAGATGTTCCTAAATAACAGAGGGTCAGATTAACTAGCTTTTACTGATAACCGTTGCCAAAGAGCAGTTATAATGTGAGACCAAACAATCTCTGTCATTTTCACCTTTCGCCGAAATAGCCTGCAGGTCAAGCCGAAAAAAATAAATAAAACCAGCCAACGAGCTATATGCTTGATATGCCAGTTCTTGTTGCATAATGAGATCAGAGCCTTTAACTCTTTCCTTACCACGCCCTAGGCATCGTTCACCGGTGAACGATGATTTCACGCCGCTATTTTTCAACAACCGCCGTGCGCTTCGACATGAAGCGCCATCTAGACGATTGTACACACACTAGAATTGCTGTTTCTGCACGGTTCGCATTTTTACCGCGAGGCGGCGATTTTTAAAGGGCCCCGCGTTCAAAGGTTGAAGCGCACGTGAGCCGCGCGATGGTGTTGACATACCCGAAAACCGCGCGTCGCGGAAAAAAGCAATTTCGCTCGATGCCGGCGCTTCGACGAGCAATCTTTTAGGAATTCTCGAGCAGTGATGAATCAGACACGATGTGGTGAACGTCGGATTCAGCTCCGATGAGAAATTTCACCAGATCAGCCGGAAACGTCAGCTGTTAGTCGCGAGCAAGTTTCGTTTTCACTTTCGCTTTTGTTTGTAGTGTTCTGGAGGCCGGCTGACCTTGCTGTATGTGTCCCACATATTATTATTATTATCTTAGCGTGTCTACTTCACTTGGGCATGTCGTGGTGCCTCCAGCACAAAGACGCGTGGACTTCCGCACCCAGAGGGACGCGCGGCATCTTGGGATCGACCTCGACAGGACCGCTCCGCAGTAACTGCATCGGCTGACGAGAAGCGCTGGATTTTTTCCGCCTCTTCTTCACGGCGGAGGTATGCTTTTCAAGTATGCGTGGGCCCACATACTTGAAAAGCCGAGATACAGTGAGAAGACGGATCGTGGAAGGAGGTGACGCCAGAGGAGATGGTGAAGTTTATTGGACTCTCGATGTACATGGGGATATAGAACTTCCGCGTCTAAATTTGTACTGGAGTACGACAAATTGCTTTCGGGACTTCTTCCGCCAAAAATCATGGCAAGGCAGCGTTTTTACCGCGCTCCTGGCCACGCTGCATGTTTCGGATCCCGAAACGAAACGGCGAACGAACTGTTTTGGTGCTGCACACTGATCTCCTTGAGTGAACAATTTATAGCTCGAGAAGTTCTTGAGCTAAAACTTTCGTTTTTTCACTCCTACTCCACTACGCTGTTTTAAATATTTTGCATCTCTCATAATTTTTCCATAATTTTTTACTCTGAAGATATAAGTCTAATATTATGACGTTGTTGTGAACGTCCTTAATTATTTGTGTTTGTCAATTTTTGTTATATATTTATATCTGCCATTTCTTTCGTCGAATGTACCTTCAAACTCTACATTTAGTACTTGCATTTGGTATGTAATATGTGCTGTAAAATTTGATTTCTTGAAAAAAAAAATCTTGGCTAGGACCAACTCAGAACTTCACTATTTCGCTATGCATCAAGTAATTTTTTTTGTAACTCAAGAGACAGGCTTTATCGATTTTAGCCATTTCTTAAATAATGTTGCCCTGTGATTATAACATTTTGTATATTTCGGAATTTCTCAAAAAATGTTTTGTTGGAGATGTGGCTTCCTTCCTAAAAATTTTTTTGAAAAATTTTGATTTTTTTTTTGTATAGGAATTTCTTGGCCAAATAAGTTTTTTTCTATTGTTTTAAGATAACCAGCATTCAAAGTACGTTCATTTGTCTTTATTTTTGATGTATTGCATGGCACTGTAAACCTGTAGCAACGGCACAGAAAATTCCTAGTTGCAACATACAAAAATAGGCCAATTTCCCCGTGGTAAGGAAAGAGTTAAGGTGAGAGCGTAATCAGAAAACTGTGCGACAGCCACTAGAGCAATGGCTAACATGACGATTTAACGTGCCACGTGAACGCGCGGCATGTTAAGAGTAAACAAAACCCCACGGACGGACGAGAGGGAAACGCAACATGCATCGCGTCTCCCCTCTAGCACGGCCGCAATTTTTCTTGGGGCGAGCGTAAGCGGGGAACGCGGTGTTGCAGAGGCAGGCGCACGTCGCAGAGCTGTTTTTAATATGGATGGACGACGCTATGAGCAAGCCGAGGCTTGGGCTAAGGTCGCCACCTTGCAGTGTCTGAAGGCAATGCAAAATTGCACTTCTCCGATTGGAAACGCGCGGAATGGGACAAACACTTAGCAACAACGCGTTGCAGGAGCTAATCACTAAGGCCACGGTCCACGATGCATTACTTTACTTTACCGCTCCCAGATGGAGACACCCCCCGCCAACCAAGAGCACTTCGAGAGGAAACAGATACTAAAAGGTGCATTTGTAAAGCACCCAGAGTGTGCGACAGTGGCGCAGCGGATAGCATGCCCGGCATCTGGTGTCGCTGACCGAGAGGTCGTGGGTTCGACGCCCGTTGAGGAACTTTTTTCTGTAGGTTTATTTGCCATCTGATCGTGCGCATTTTTTTCGACGTCACTTCTGTGACTGAAATACATCACTGAAGTCCTGGTGGACCCCAGCATAAAACACTTTCGTATTAAAAAGAAGTCACACGCCCTTTGCGAGACAGCCCAGGCCCGAAATATAGGCAAGACCTTGCAAAAATTTTACTATATCCACTGAAAAAATCTTCACTATACCAGTTTCAAATGATTCGTTTCGATCTGATCTTAGTGCTGCAATATTTTCCATAATAAAGCAAGGTGGGGTCGTTCACTGGCGAAGCAAGTTGGAATGCAAGCATAATGCCGAATATTGTTAGTGTGCAATCTATCAGCGGCACTACCAATCTGCAAAACATTGTACGAATCGTCGCAGCACGAGATGCAGATATGGCGTCGATCTGGTGGAGTATATGTGCCCATGGCTAAACGATAATGCACCAACCATCTCAATGTGTTAGCTCGCACGCAGAACATTTATAGCGATCTTTCTAGTCACCTTGCCAACACACTAGCCCAAGGTTTGAGTTACTGTACCATCAGGCTTCTATGCTAAAAGCCCTCTGTTTGAATACGGTCGATCTTGCGTACATCGTACCCACATACAACTAATTATTGTGTGCATCGAACAGTTGTAAAATCCCCTTGAATATATTTTTGATATACAAGATATTCTATTTATCGAATTTATATCTATCTATCTATCTATCTATCTATCTTATATATCTATCTATCTATCTATCTATCTATCTATCTATCTATCTTCTTGTGATCCTGTTCAGATTCGATATATCCGGCTTCAACTGTGCAATAAAAATGCAATAACGTCGAAGTCTGGGTCAGTTGGTACATGACGTTGAGGCAAAAACCAGTCAAAAAGACGCCGGACAAGGGGAAGAAGTGACACACACAACCACTGTGCCAATGCATTCTTCTTTTTCCCCTTTATTCTTTTATTGTGGGGCCCTGCTATCACAGATGGACAATTCATGTGCGCTTTTCCCACACTTTTCTCTTAGTGAAGCTTATAATGCCTTGGCATCAACAACACGTGTTTCCATGCAATGCACATTCTAAAGCAAAAAGCTGCTTTCAAGCATGGTGTAGGGACCGCTGTCAAATCCGGAGCACGGTTTTTTTTGTTTACTTTGAGCGGTAAACATGGGAGGCCCACGCCGGTCGAAATGCTGCATTTAGCCCGTCGCGCGACTTGGGTGGCTTTTGGTCAAAGCAGATGCGACCGGATGGGCCCTGACCGCAGGCTTCGAAGTGCCTGTGCGTCACCCTACTTGGGCAACGGAGATGGACGAGCCCATCTGGTTTCTTGTCGCGCCCAGGACAAAGGAGCCCGCCCCATGCGGGCAGCGGCAGGAAGGGTTGGAAACGCCATCGTAATGACCCCCCTGATTGCCCAGCGATGCCTTTCAGCTGCGCATGAATGGGCCGCTTCCAGGCTCCGACGCGGCAGTGGCGACGTTTCACATTGGTTCGGCACAGCTGTTTGCCGTTCACACGCTTCGCGGTCGTCACCGAAGGAGGTACAAGACAAAGCGGCCTACTTTTTGGGCACCGCGCGATTGCCGGAGGCATTTGTCATGTGTGGCATGCATCAGGTGGCTTAGACGGCGGGTGGGCCCTTGACGCTCGAATGCGTGAGGAGCGGGCCCACGTCGTGGGGCGACGGCGCCCGGTCGGCACCTTTGATAAGTGTTTACGCGCTGGCATTCCTTTGGCGTGGTAACCATTTCCGCACTTTGCTTTACAGTCTGGTTCGGCAGAATGGCTGGAGCGGGAGTTGGGGTAACGAGCTTGTAAGTGGTGCCACGTGCAATGTTGTGCGCGGAGGGGGGAGCAGCGAAGTGGCCCGAGGGTGGTGTCCCTTCAGCAAATGTGTCTGACACGGCACCAGAGTTTCACTGCACGCGTGCATTTAGCTCTAGGCACGTGTCACGTCAGCTGAGTCTGCCCTGGTCACAGCAACTTTGGTTTACTTTGTTTTTATTTGCCTCTTGTTTGTGTGTTTGGGGTGAGGAGCATAAGCCCGTATATTTGTAAGAAAGTGGTGACCTTGTAGAGAGTTCATCGATTCGCTGTATGCACTGTCCAATTACAGGGCAAACAGGCGGCTATTCGCCGGCAGTAATGTGAAGGCGGAGCATCAGGGTAATAAGAAGCAGCCCCGGTGTCCCGCCTGGTGTTCTGAACCGGGCTTAAGGTGTTAGGCACCGTCGGCTCCACCGAATCTCGTAGGGTCGCCCTACATTCGGTTCATTTCCAGTGTTTTTCTTTATTTCTTTGTAACATTTATGCCGGTAATTCTTCTGCAAGTCTGTAATACAAGTTGTCTTGATTTTCCTCTAAACTTCTCCAGCGTATCTTATTCTTTAAGCGACAGCGAATACAATGCCGCTATTCGCATGGCGGCAGTTCTCATTTAATTCCTCCCACTTTCGTTTATACCACCTCGGGTGGTGCGTCTCTGGCGTCGAGTGTGGAGTGTTCTTATCTGTTCTGTAACCCCAAGTTTCCGTTTCTAAAGAACTAGGGGTGTGCGAATATTCGAAATTTCGAATATTTTTCGAATAGTGTTTGCTATTGGATTCGATTCGCACTGGAATATTACTATTCGAACTTCTCAAAAACAAATACAGTCAACACCCAATTGTAAGTGAGCCCCCTCAGATTTTTAATATGCTTCACCACATTACACACTCGTATCGCGGCAAAGCTGCCTTTCAACCTCCGTTACGATGAATTCAAGTGGTCCCTAGATTTTCAGTATGCTTCACCTCATCACAACCCGGTATTGCGGCAAAGCTGCCTTTCAAGCTCCGTTACAGTCGAATTTTGCCGAGACAACGTCCGATTGGAAGTGGTCCCTAGATTTTCAATATGCTTCGCCTCATCACATCCCGGTATTGCGGCAAAGCTGCCTTTCAAGCTCTGCTACGGTCGCAAATGTATTAACTCAAGAAAACGTTGGTTCCAACATGCAGATGAAAGATGTGGCAGAGGTGGGGCTCAATTGATGCTGTTTTGGACCTGAAATTTGGGCAGGAAGTGCGAAAAATCGGAAGCCGCAGCTTTTAGCATCCAAAATTTCAGATGTTCTTATATATCGACGTCTAGGAGGGCAGATTGGAATTTGTCCCCACATCAGTTGGGCTTCCACAGAAGTTCCACAGAAAGAGGAGGAGAGGCTGAGGAAATGGCATCTTTGCCTTCACGTGTAAAGTGTTGTCGGCAACACTTGGTTGCACCAAACCATGTACATAAATACAATTGCCTCTACATTGCCTCATTCTCATAAGACAACTATGAAAAACCCCGCCAGTGCTCCATCAGCCTAGCGAAAAGAAACACTTTCATGTTGCTATCTCATAAGAATATGCTTAGGATCCTAACTTTTTTTTCTGCAATTTCGCTTCGAAGTATTCGCAAAATTATTCTAGAAATATTCGAGAAATATTCGATTTGATTCGCACTCACACTTCAATATTCGGATCACTCGCACCCAAAATTTTGCTATTCGCACAGCTCTAAAAGAAACAGAACTTACTTATGGTGAGTGATTGTTGCAGATGGAGGGGGGGTACATACCACGAGAGCCGCCAGCTTTGCACCTCTTGGTGTTGCTCTGCCAGTTTCTTCTCATCTCCTCTACAAGCTTGTATGGGGCCAACCAGCTTCGAGCACTGCATAATTAACAGGGAATCAAGACAGATCGAACTCTTCCATGCAACAACATTTAATGAAAGACAATTAAAAAAAACAAATTTAATGAAAGACATGAACGTTTCAATAGAAATCAACAAGACATGAGACTATCTCAACTAACCAGCACCTGGAGGTGGTTCCACTAACATCCTGCTAAACACCAAGAAATGATTTTTAGGTTTCTTTAAAAAGGCCTCAAAATGATGTTTAAAGGTTCCATGCATCAGTATCATTACTTGTACTTCAAGCTATTGCACACTTCATGGACATTCGGGTGCACAGCCAGCTACAGCTAAGAACGTGTGTTCTTGGCTGTAGTTGAGTTCGTGAAAAAGGCATTTATATGTGCCAAAGTGTCAAGGCATGACTACAGTGCCACCAGTGCAGTACAGTTTGCCTACAGAAGGATTAACCTTCAGCACTGTGGCTTACATCACATGCGGTCAGAAAGTATAGAATAACTTTCACATTATACTCTCACTAGAATGTAGAGGGTGGCAGCAGGAAGTGAACGCCACAACCATGCACTTTGATTAACAGAATTCCATAGCCATTGAACTATTTAAATATGGTTCAGAAGTAGGCATGTGCGAATATTCGAGCACTTCGAATATATTCGAACTGACTATTACAGTATTCGAATTCGCTTCGAAACGAATTTAAATTATTCTAAATTTTGAAGTATTCGAAATGAGTGAATAGACATAAACTGCATGTAACCCCCTGTAAAGGTGGTTTCACTGCAGTGAAGGGGTGCTATACCTCGATTACACACATAGGCGTTCACAGGGTTCCCCTTCAGGGGGTGAAGGTTCATCGCAAAGCTCCCCTCTCTATTAAGTCAACGTTTGGGGCAGACTTTGCGACCCCCTCTTCTTAGGCGACTAGCAGGGGCAGCCGTCCCCCTGCCCCCCCCCCCCCCCCCCCCTCTGCACACGCTTATGAATACACCCATCCCAGGGAAATCTGCACTGCCGCGAAGCCCCACTTAAGATTAAATGAACAAATTACTCTGACACCGATTCATCATTTTTTAAGTTTAAAAGCTCGTTATAGGCTTATATGCTCGAAGTAGAGGAAATTGTAAAAGGCAACGTATTTTACAGGTTACCACTTGCATTCTACCGAAGGTCAAATCCTGCTACTATTCAAAGTTGCTTCCACTTCCCTTTCAACCAAAAAGAATGACATTTGCACATGCCTTGCTTCAATTTTGAAAAATATTGTGCAGATTAGTTGGGTCATGACAAATATGCCCAGTTTTCTTTATAAGATGCGATATATACTTTTCGAATCTGATTCGAATTTATTTGACAAAATCGCTATTCGCTTCGAACCTAAAAATTACTATTCGCACATGCCTATTCAGAAGCTAATAACTGGGCACTTAAGTGAAAAAAATACTGTTTTGCCTGAAGTAACAATATAAACTGATAGGAACAGCAATGTTATTCGGGAGCTACAACAAAAATATAATTTTACCAGCCATATAACTGGACATTAGCTCACTGATCAAGTGAACAAGCATGAGGAAGTGTGTACAGGCAGACATGAACAGATCTCTCAACAGCCAGAAACGCTGTCCACCCTGCTTCCAAGATGAAGATTTCAAGTGGAGGCGAGTGTATGCATTTGTGCTGCCTCTCACTTGAATGTTTCTCTGAAACTTCACCTTGCACAACCTTTAGCACCAAGCACACAGAGCCACGAGCCATCTTTGTTTGCCCAGACATTGCACCTATGACACAATACCTCCAAGATAGAGTCTACAAGCTTCCTACATGGAGATCCAGGGCTGCCAGCAGAACCAAGTTAGAGGAGATGCGCACTGCAGGCTTACTGCAGAGTGAAATTTTTGCATTTTGGTGGACTTGGGTCAGGCTATGATGACAACTGCAGATTGGTCATATTACTATAATATCAATTTGCAAGCTCCCAGCACATAAAATATTTCCAAGGTTTTAATACCAATGTCTTAGAGAGTGACGTTACACCGTTGTCACAGCGTCTAAAACATGCACATAAGACCATGTTGTACCCAAGTTGTCGAGGAAAGCATCTTCGTCAAAGCTGCTGTCGTCGTCTTGCCTTTGCAGGCAGTGTTTAAGCAGCAACCCCACGGTGCCACTTCCTCCGGCAAGGCGCGGCCCAGGAGTGCCAATTGGAGAGTCTTCCTGTAAAGAAACGTAACAAAGGAAATGCATTTTTGTCAGTCTTACCATAACATGCCTGCCAATGCTAGGTGCGATCTTGCGTTAAAGAAAAGTCAAACAACTCGTGGGGCTTGATGACAAAACACTTTCCGCAAACAGAAAACTGAGTTATAAAGATCTCTGCCAAATTTTGCAGTTACAAGCAGTGTGCGGAATTTACAAGGAGAGCCAAGGCTCACAAACCCTCTTTTCAAACAGAGCGGCGGACTAGCCACCTGCGGCTGCATTGTGACACCATTTAGCACACTCCCTTAGAAAGCTTCCATTGATCACTAGAGGTTTGGAGTCCTCCCTAATGTTACCATGTATATTACTTGCATGTTATTGTTACCATGTATACATCGGACGGACGGGGCGCTGCCTGAATCTATGTGTCAGAGAGCACCTTACTTCTTAGAAGGCACGCCGTACACACACTTGGCGATGCACTGCAAAAGTTGTAACGGATGTTCGCCGCTTTTTGAGCAGACGCAGGTCTTGTTCGCTCACAAGCACCAGAAGGCAAGGGAAATGGTGAGGCTGCCTTGATAAAACAGGAGTAAGACACGTGTTAGCCACTCATTGATACATCTACTAGAAGCAGGGGTCACAGCTTACCCTTCAAAAACATGCGAGATAACTTCGGTTCGTAGATAACCCCTGTTTTTCTGGTTTTACGCAAGTTTTTACAGCCCGTTGATTCTGTTTTGCTTTTGTTTTCTCGGTTTTTTCAAGGATGTTCACATGATGCAGATCGGTGTTGGTCATTGCCAACATAAGATGCGGATTTCTTTCCATTAAACTTCAGTTCCCAGTTAGCACCTGTCCTGCGTGTTCTTTACTGTGCCCTGTCTTCCCTGCGCTTTCGCTTCGACATGATCTATACCACTCGTCCAGTACTCTACGTTACTTCAGTTTTGACTTAACTCCACATGAACAAAAAGCCAAAGTAATTTTGTTGCATGAATACAAGAACCACAAAAAAACTTCAAAAGCTACAAGGCAGCATGAAAGATTAGTATACATCCAGCCTCCCTGCAGCATGCCACATGCTTCTAGACCATGGCAGACATGTCGCAACATGCAAGTTGTTATCTACGACAGCATCACCGTTTCACGGGATTGATTAAGAGCGAATAGGAAAGTGGAAGTGAAAGACCATCACATTGGAACAGAATGCAGCTACTGTCAAGGCTGTCACACTTGGTGCTTGGTAGTAATGCTTTCATCAGAGCTTGGAGGGGAAGGTATTTTCGTTAGGGGTGCGCGAATATTCGAAATTTCGAATATTTGTCCAGTAGTGTTTGCTATTTGATTCAATTCGCACTGGAATTTTACTATTCGAACTTCCCAAAAACAAATACAGTCAACGTCCGATTGAAATTGACTCCTTCAGATTTTCAATATGCTTCACCTCATTACACTCTCGTATTGCGGCAAAGCTGCCTTTTAAGCTTAATTACGGTCAAACTTGCCAAGACACAGTTAACGTGCGATTGGAATGTGGTCCCCTAGATTTTCAATATTCTTCACCTCATCACACCCCGGTATTGCGCCAAAGCTGCCTTTCAAGCTCTGCTACGGTCACAAATGTACTAACTCAAGAAAACGCTGGTTCCAACATGGAGATGAAAGCATGTGGCAGAGGTGGGGGCTCAATTGCTGTTTTTGGACCTGAAATTTGGGCAGGAAGTCTGAAAAATCGGAAGCCAAAGCTTTTAGCATCCAAAATTTCAGATGTTCTTATATATCGTGTCTCCGAGGCAGATTTGGAACTCCGGACTTGAAGGGAGCACACCCTTGTCCGCCACATCAGTTGGGCTTCCACAGAAGTTAAAGAGGAGGAGAGGCTGAGGCAATGGCACTTTTGCCTATCACGCGGTAAAGTGGTTGGCGGCAACACTTTGGTTGCACCAAATCATGTACATAAATAGAATTCGGCCTCTACAATTGCCTCATTCTTGAAGAACTATGAAAACCACCCCGCCAGTGTTCATCAACACTAGCGAAAAGAAACACTTTCATGTTGCTATCTCATAAAAATATGCTTAGGAATCCTCTTTTTTTCTGCAATTTCGCTTTGAAGTATTCGAAAATATTCTAAAAATATTCGATGTCGCACTCACACTTCAATGTTCGAATCCGCTTCACACCCAAAATTTTGCTATTCGCACAGCTCTAAATTTTAGTTTAGCAACGCTTTACAAGCGTACAGTAAACCACATTACCATGTTTGACTCATTTTTACTGAGAAGTGCCTCACTCAGCATAAACATGTGCCTCTTGCAGATCCTACATAAATCGAGCATATGATAAGCGACAATATGCTCGCAGCACGAACATGCTGAAACGACAATGATGGAACAACCAGGTGGCATGACGATGGAAGAATCAAGTAGTCACTTGGTGTTTCCTTTGTACCAGTGGAATTGTTCATAGTAGTTTTGAGGGAGCAGCATGAAAACTATAGAAAGACTCAGACTCCTAAAATAAAATGTGGCAAAACGAAAACCAGTGACTTACTGCGGTAAAGAAGTCGTCCAGTGGGTTCACACTGTCGAGGGTACTGCAAAAAAAACAAACACAAACAGTAACAAAAAAAGCCACCAGCAACGCAGTATTTTTCGTTGTCCAATTTCGAGCTTCACTGAAAGTTTGCCAATTCACTAACGCGGGGGAACCGTACAGAAGCAATGGATAAAATAATGTATATAACTAGACTTTTAAACAGCATTTTCTGAAGTATATCTGGCACGCACTAAGTCGAATCCCGCTTATAACGAATACGCTAAACGAAATTTCCGCCACAACGAATAATTTCTCGATTCCCCGTCAGCCGCCCATAGAAAACAATGCGAAAAATGTCTCATCACAATGAATACTTTTTATGGGTATTTCCGCTTGAACGAAGTTTTCGCAAGTGCCACCACATAAGGAAAAGGAGCCTTGCCTAGGATTTGCCGCGAATATCCGCTAGAAATTCGACCATTCTCCGTTGCCAGAGCCGTGCGGCCGCCGCATCGCAAGACCCGTGTCTTCATCGGAGACATGCTTTCTGCCACCTCACGCACATCCCGGTAATTTTTCGCCATTGAGATGCTCAGCGACAGATCGTCCATCCGCCATGATGCTGCCGGCGGATTTGATGCGCGTGCGGGCCGCGGAAGAATCGTTGATTGAACTCCCGCCATTGTTTTGACGTAGCACTCAAACGAAACTACTGCTCGTCGTCACATGGCCCATGCGATCGTGAATGACATCCATGGCGTTTTGAAGGCACACGCGCCGCCAGCGCGCACCTAGTCCAAGCGTAAACTGCAATTCTGCCGCAACCGCTGTGAATACAAATGCGGTCGTGTCGACGCGACCACGGGGACCACGAAAGTACGCGCGCATCCATCGAACGTACGCGCACCGACTCAATGCAATGTGCTGCGGCCCAAACCACGGTAGACGCGATCAGAGATAGCAACGACGCAGTTCTGAAGGCACACGCACGGCCAGCGCGCACAGATTGGAAAACGGAACTACCGTCGCTACCGTTTGCCGGAAGCGCTGCGCAGAGAAAACGGTGGCAGAGACCGCCGTCGCTATCGTCGCGGATTATCGATAGCGAATATGCTGAAGTACGCAGCTAACACACCGGAAGAAAGATTAAAGGCAACAAAGTCGTAAAACGACACGAAGCGTTTCGACTTTCCTTTCTCTCGCTTATGACTGTGGTAGTGCGGAGCTTCGGCACTTCGTTTTCACTTAGCCTCTACACTCTAAACAGAAAAAACGCCCAGAATGGGGTTTTTTGGCTTGCCTCTAGAACACTCCCATCTGTACATTCTTTCTATGCCCTCAGAAAGGGCGTAAAAAAATAACTCCCATAGGAGGGCGTGTATAGAGTGTACGTTGGGTATAAATGTTACTCCCTTTGTGGTCTGAATAGAATATTTCCACGAGAGACAAGGGGTGTTAGTCGTTCTCATTAGGGAGGTTTTTTCGGTTGTGTAATAATGGTGGCATATAACTCCCTTAGATGGGCATTTATGGGGCTTACGTCGGGCATATGTTTTACTCCCTTTGTGCACCAATATAATATTTTGCGAGGCACAATGGGGGTGGTTTATCGTTCTTATTAGGGAGCATTTAAGGCGTAATGCAGTCGTTTCTAGGGGGGGAAATGGGAGTTTTTGTTATTAAGCGAGCACGTTTTTTGTTTTGTTTTTTCTTAAGTTTGGGAGTGAATTCGGTGCTTTTAGGGTACTTTAGTTTACTCCTCTGGGGAGTGCTTGCGGTAGTAAACGGAGTAACCTTTGCTGTATAACTCCCTCTAGAGCTTCTATGCCATTTCTAATTGCCAAAAATACAGTCTCGCAAAAACTGAGCCATGCTAGCATTCTTGCAAAACTGTATCTCGACAATTAGACATTAATAAAAGCTTTGGGGGAGGGGGGGCTTTTCAGCAGAAGTGGCGATGCAGAACTTCCGAAAGGGTTCCTGCTTGCGCCGTTGGAGAAGACACACACCAAACATTGACAAAATATTTATTGTATGGTAAATGTCCAACTAGCATATATAATACAAGTCTCGTGTTGAATTTCCGGCAGTGAGCACTTCTGCGGACAGAAACATACAAAATGCAGGTATGTATAGCAGTGCCTTAACTGCCAGTAAATGACAAGCCTATATAAATGTAAAAGAAGGTGGCCCTATCAGATATCGATATCACACATTCATGACATTTCTATAAACTGAAACAGCTAATTGCGCAGTACTATGTGTTAAAGCACTTTCACACATGACTAGAGATCTGTGCTGTCAACTAAATTTAACAGCAATTTTCACGGCTGCCAATATTCTGTTACCCATGACTTAGCACAATGAAATAAATCGTGGATACCCTTAAAAATATATTGAGACAGGTCAACTGATCACATTTGTTTCATGACAAAACGGCTGACAAACTTGTAAACCTTGATACCTTAAATATAACCTATATATAGGCTACCACATATACCCATACACAAACAATACAAATGCAAGCAAAATACCTGTAGTCACCACTTTTATCAACTCATGATTTCAAAACATTCAAAAGTGCCTAGGCTTTCTACTGAATACTAAGACCTGGGTGGCCCATCTAAAATTGCAATGGTGGATAAAACATTTTAGAGCAAGTAGCCAACCTGCAGGCCATGGGCACATTGTTGACATCACAAATGAAACTTATTTTTATAAATGCTGCCAGGCATGGTTTAATAATAAAAAAATTTTAAGAAGGGAAAATATGACAACCACCCATTTGTAGCCTGAAGCGACAAGGCAATCCTATGGGATTTCTCAGAAGAAAAGCTTTTTAGTTGCAGAAAATTCGTCTTTTCTGGGGTCCCAGACCCGGACCAGGAAAAATTTTTAGGCAACTAAAAAGCTATGAGTTCTGTGGAATCCCGCCAAGGTGGAGGAAAGGTAGAAAGAGAAAACAGATAACCACCCGTAGCACGAAGCCCCAAGGCAATCCATACGGATTTATCCGAAGAAAAAGCTTCCTCATTGCCGAAAACTTCGTCCTAGTCCGGGACCCCGAACTAGGACGAATTTTTTTTGCAACGAAGAGCTTTTTTTTTCCCCTAAGAAAGTTGCATGAATTTTCTTGTGGCTTCATTGCTATACAAACAGGTGGTTGTCTATTTTCCCTTTCTTAATCTTTCCTCCACCTTGCGGGATACCGCAGAGCCTGTTTTGCAATAAAAAATGTTACACATGGTTGTACAAGTGCACGCCGTATTACATGCGGACACATGACCAAGGTTTAAGAAAAAAAAACCTTGCACAAAAAATGCAATATTACATTTGTCTGTCACATTTTTTTTTTTCACCTCTTCTCAAGGCACAGAAGTCCAAAATGCCAGCTTGCACAATGTACTTAAAGAAAACTACAAACTACAATTGTGAAACTAAATTAATGTTACTCATTAAAAAAAATTTATAAGTTCCAGAGCTTTGACACTCGCGCTCACGTGTGAAAAGGTGTAGGACGCGGTGCTCACGGAATGTGAGCATTTTGTGTGCCTTTTTTTGGGTATATCCAATGAATACCCAAAACGATGCAAACAGGCACTCCCTTCTGCAAGAAGTGATGGCACACTCAAAACGGGCTCCACGTCAATGTGTAGAGTAAGTCCTCCTTTCTCCACAAGTCAAGGTGTGAGCAGGGCTTGTTCCTATGATTGAAGAAAAAAAAAAGAATGCTGTTAAGCGTAATGTAACTTTAGTGTCGATAATGCTGAACCAAACAAAAACATATCTCCTTAGAACTATGCAGAAGAACTGCCTTTCCGATAAGGTCAGCGAGGCATGAGGGGTGATCTCTTCTAGTTTTCTGCCACTTCATCTGCTTCCCCAAAGTTGAGAATAACGTAACTGAGGCTCTTGAAGCCACTCTTCATTGTCATGGAGCACACTTCTTTGGAAAAGAGTTCAAACTCTGAAAGTAGCTGGCAAAAAAAGATAAGAAAGATCGTTCCAAACTATTTCCCCCCATTTCCAAGTAATTGCACAGCTAATGACACTTATTTGAAGCTGATATGCCAGACAGAACAAGGGTTGAGGTCTATTTGTTACAACCATAAGAACAAAAACAGTGCAGCGAGAGAAAGGAAAATGAATGTGCACAAAAAAGGACTTGCTACAGGTGAGAAACACACACAATCTACTGCAGCAGCCATCCTTTAGTTTCCTTGGGATATATGTTAAATTAACTCTGGGAATGTCATCCTGTGCCAGTGAGGGCCAAGGAAGCAGGAAAACATCTATTAATGCAAAGCATTTCTCAGCAAACCAAATGCACTTTAACTGCTTCTTTCTGTTTATCTATCTATTAAGCCGCGTATGCCAGGGCGCTCTCAGTGGTCATCTCCTTTACCGTGGCACATACCGAAATTAGCATATGAAACCGTGAGTATATGACAGGACACGATTCACAGCTGATGTCTTGAACGAAATGAACAGCACCAAAGAACAAGGACAAACAAAAGAAGCTAAAAATGGCACAGGTTCTCATTTGGCTCTTCATTGTTGCAAAAGTGCTTGTAATCCATGTTTAGATAGGACAGAAATTTTGCATCGGCACAGGGATCAGCACATGCGAGAAATCATGGAAGCCTTTTACATGTCACTGAAGGTCACAAGTGCATCAGCCAACCTTCGGTAGCCTTATCACAGGCAGATGTATCTATCTCAGGAATAGTTTGCCTCATGTTCATGCATAATCAGCCACTGGATATCTTTGTTACTTTTGTACCTTGTGCATGCATGATGATTGTTTATAATCCTTCTCCAGTTGCTAATTTATTCTGTTCATTTCAGAATAACGCTTTTAGTTGTGAGTTAGCACCGTTGTCTGTCGTTTGTTTCATTCGTCCTTGTTCATTCGCACTGTTTATTCGTTCAAGATGGAAGTGCACTAACTTGGCCAGTTAAAGTTTCTGATGTCACAGCTGATGTCCTGAATAATGTGATGACTGGTCAAACTACAGTAAAAGCACGTTAATTCAAACTCAAAGGGGAGTATAAAACTGTTCTAACTAAGCGGAGTTCGAATTAGCGTGCGGGCACTAGATTGAACAGATATCGTGCCACACCGTGTGGAGAGAACCCAGAGAAGCCACCTCTGGACTCGTTCCTGCAAATTAGGCGATATTACACATTTTGTGGCAGGTAATTTCGTAAGTTAAGTTCATGCTCAAACAACAACAGAATTTATTGATCAGTCAGTGATATTGACCAGAAACAAGCAGGGACTTGCATTCACGTGAGCAGTCAGCCTTAATGCCAAAATATACGAAGCTATTGTGCTCCAAAACACGTTCATTTACATGGCACAGTTAACACAATCAAATTTAAGGTCTTTCTTTCTTAGTTTACTTATAGAAAAATATTTGAAATTGTCCAAGGGGACACGGCTAAGGCAAACACTGCCTGACTGGGCCATGCCACCCATACAGCAGTAGCAGCAGACAGACGACATTTGCAACCATAAAATCATACATGGAAATCAATCACTACACTTGTTTTACAGATGAAAGTAATGAGTAATTTGGGTGATCATTCTGGGCCGATTTCTGTGAGGAGGAACGAAAGCCAGAGGGCTCCCAGTTTGAATTCACCGTTGTAGATACCAACGCGTTCGAATTATCGGGAGTTTTCCCGATAGAAATACATAGGGCTGTGCCGGGACCAGGGCGTCAGTTCAAATTAGCAGTAAGTTCGAATTAACCAAGTTTGAATTAACGAGCTTTTACTGTACCTCATTAAACTCTTCCCACCAGCAACATGTGGCACATGCCTGCATACCACAGCCTGTGGTATCACAGGTGATACACTGTCTTTACTAGCGACAGTGAGAATAGACTTTGGAAATGTTAACATGATAGTGCTAAAGAGAAAACCATGTGCCGGCATTCAAGGCTTGAGCCAGAATCAAACCCAGGCATTCTGCACAGCATTTAAGTATTCTACCAGAGACACCAGTGCTCCAAGCTCTTTTGGAAAAAGACGCTGCAGAAGCATCATGTCAGGGCAATGCTAATTATGGTTGCAGTGCCTGCGATCCACTTTTATAACAGCGTCGTAACCATTACATATGTACTCCTGCGACTCGGCAAGGCACGGTCAAGCATTGCTCAAATATGCCAGTCATCACAACGCAGTGTGGACATTCATTGCAATGAAAGTGACATCTACGTTGTAACATGAGTGACAATGTTACACAGAGAACCATGAGCTCACATTATTCTTGTCATTACCGATGAATCGTACTTTTCATACACTCATGTCTTCCAATGCCAATTTTAGTGTCTACCAAGGAGACATGATCACAAGAGTACCACGACATAGGGGGGGGTAGGTAGATAGGTAGGCAGATGAAACAGTCAAAGTGCCTGTGGTTCGCGAAGAAATGCGTTGCATTTAAAATAGCGCACAGAAAGAAAACATGCTGCAAGTGGAGCTGAGCTGCATCCACACACAAACATGTAGTACACGCCAAGCAGGTGAATAATAGGAACTGGGCTCAGTCGGCATGCATCAGCATTTTTTATATACTTTCATTTCACTATTAATTATTGTATTTAACTATCATACATAATCGTGTAACCATGCTTCGCTTGGATTCACTGACTGCATTTTTACAGTTGCAAATAAACGTTCAAGCTCCTGGTCTCCTCCTTGCTTATTATATTCAATCCTCAAAGTTGGCAGTATTAATGCCAAATGAGGATTCATCGTTGGTATTATTGACAGGAGGATAGCAATAAAGTAAGCTGGAGAACCTGAACACGGTGGATATTTCAGTAAAGCACAACACGAATTTGAACAATGTGCATTTGGCTGCTACTTGCAGAAAGCTGCCTTTCATCCAGTTTGACTGCACTTTAGCTTATTTCAATGACAGTTTCCTAATCCCTTCTTTGGCATCATTGATGATGATGATATATGGTGTTTATGGCGCAAGGGCCATTGATGGCCAAAGAGCGCCAGGACCTGATAATTGGCATCATTGTTTCGCCTTGCATGAACAGCCACTAATATATCAGCCAGTATTTCAAGGAGTTGACGATATCCCACATTTACAAGGCAAATGAAGTTGTATGAATATTTGGACTTATCCACATTGCTGCACTGACTGAAGCACATGTCTTGGTGATTGATGAACGCTAGGTACTCTATTTCCTAAACCATGATTCTGTTTTTACTAATGCATTGCAGTATCAGTCGATTGTTGTGCTCTGTCTACATCCTATCACTGTTGAGAAGGTTTGACACAGTACTCATCCCGAAGTACATTCAGTTTTCATATCAGATTTCATCACTGCAGCATAAACCATGTTATCCTGTGAAAAATTGACACTGCAATTACTGCTGAGATACAAGGAGCACTAAAACAGACAAAAAAAAAGAAAGCAAAGGCTCTTGCTCGAACTTACCAATGCCTCAGTTCCAAGAAATGGAAACAGTAAAAGAGCATCCAACAGGGTGAGGCTGCGAAGCTCCTATGCCTGTCCAGTGCTGTTGCCCCACAACCTTGGCCTTCCTGTAGCTTCACGTGGCAGGCTGCATTATTCTGGAGCCTTCGTTATGAATTTGCAAGGACTCAACGGTTTCTCCATATGTAGTAAGATGCTGCAGTCCTGAAATGCAAGAAAAATAAATGAAATGGTGCAGTGCAACTACAAGAATGCAGACAATCACTCATCCAAAAATCAGCAGGTCCCCGCATCACGGGAATCTGTTTCATGCAAGCAGACAGCAAGCAGCTGTCTATGCTGCATTTTTTTGGCTTTGTGTGAAGCATTACGAGGTGGACTGCCACGTTTTCGTAATGAAGTAGTTGTGTGCAATCGTGCTCTTACTGGGCAGGCGACTACATTGATGTTTAATGGGCCGAGGTAAAGTCAGCACTCTGTTAGAGCAAGGACCTCGGTTTTATTGAAACGAAGCGCACACCACGGTGCGACTCACATTTCGCATGCTCGACCCCGGAGCAATACCCTTACGTATGCTACGTGTGATATTCAACAACATTGCACGCAACGATGGTGACACTGCGAATATGATACGTACATTCTTAGTGTATTCTCCGCATGCAAATTCGGCACTCAGCAGCTTTGGACTTTATTGCGCGCGCAAAGCCACAAAAACTCAAACAACGCAGAAGCCTGGAATGCCAAGAGCTTCAGCCGCAGTCCTCATGCTGGCATAAAACTGATTGCTATGTCGCGATGAACAAACAATCAGTTGCCAAACATTTTATCAGAGAAAAGTACCGTCACATACGTGGTGTGTTGTGGTGGTGGCGGCGGTACGTTATAAGGGAGGGGTGTAGAGCACACTTCAGGCTAATTAAACACTGGAGTCTTGTGCCATGGTCACAATGTGAATGCAGTCACAGGATGACTAATGCGGCTTTTACACTGCTCTTATGCAAGAAATACAGGTGTACTTATTTATCAGAAAATGAAGTGTATTAACGTAACAGGCATTTGTTTATTGTTTTCTTGATACTTTCAATAACATGGCACTCTGTTAATTCGGTCATTTTTTTTTCGGTCTGATGATATCCAAATTGACGAGCTTTTATTGCACAATGTAACTAATTTATTTTTCCTGCATTTGTCACTTTAGTTATTTAAGAAATCTGCTGCCACACAGCACTAATAATAGCGCAGCACCAGTGGTACTGCAGCTGCTACACCAAGATACCATCAGAAGATGTAAGAAATATTTTTCAAAGCAACTCACAAAAGACGGCACAATTTGTTGTTTGCCACTTCTTCAGATGGTGCCTGCATTTGCTTTGGCAGACAGCTTTCTTTCGAATTAGCATTTCCTCCGAGCAGTTTTGTAGCTTTTTTTCTTGTGTTGTTGGAACTGTTCCTCAGGGCCATCACCCATGATTCCTGTAAGTTTTAAACACATACATTAATAACAATCATTGAAAAATTCATCAGTGTTGCAGGTGTACACACGGAACTAACTACACAAATGATATAGCTGACGGCACCATTATAGCACCAAACTTGAACAGAACTAATGAACCAGACACCATGTAGGGCCCAGTATGCACGGTTTTATGTTGCTGAAAGAAACACTGAACAAAATTTTTGCCCCCTAGATTCTCAGCCATACTGAAAGATTGGTGCCGCATTCTGTAGCCACAACCTTCATTTCAGGCAGAAACTAATGGAAAGAATGAATTGAATGAGTTTTTCACAAACTGCTCCGTGCAGCGGCCATGCTGTGAACTAGAGGAGGTGATGCTTAACGCCCCTGGCAATGGGAGTGCCAACTTTGCCAGCCGTTGCCTGCATCTCTCAACTGGCTCTGCTTTCACTATGGTTCCTAGAGCCCGTATGATCGGCACCGACAGCGAACAATCTCTTGTTTTGGGTAAAGGCCCGAACGGGTGTGGCACACCTCAGTGCCTTGTGG
>NC_051180.1:102986645-103007295 GCF_013339695.2 Rhipicephalus sanguineus | reverse complement strand
CGTTTCACGTTTTCCTTACCTATGAACTGAACTTGTTCACAGTCTCTATATATGTGTGGTCAATTTTTATCATCCTCATGGCATATCAAGTCCTAGGATCCAGTGTGCAAAGCGACCAGTCACTATTTACAGGAATTTTTGTATTTAGTGCCTGTGATTGCCTAATTGCAAGTGGACGTTGCAGCCATGGTGCTTAGATATTTTCAATGTGTAATTATGCGTAAGCCATCAAGTGGAGAATTAAGGATGAACTTTTGAGTTACAGATGGCACTAGATGGCATAAAAACATGAAGCATGGCTGTACTTGTTATGCATATTAGAAGTATTGGTACATTGCAGCCATGTGATATGCCGACAAGTTCCCAAGCACACTTCCAGAAATTTACGATGGCTTCCAGGTATCGTGAGTAAATATGTACAGCAACATATGAAGGCAACCTTGTAATTTTGTGGGCATTGCTGAATGCTTTATGCACCTGGGTAAGTGGACCTACAGTCAACACCACAGGTCTAATTTTGGGCTTTTTGTAGGAAACTCAACTCCAAATCATCTGCGACATGTTTGATGCCATAGGGCAACTAATGCAATAAAAAACTGTACAACTGCCTGTCTACACGGTTCATATTTCCCAAAAGTGATGCTAGCCTTATTGTACTAATTAGTTGCCTTCGTGTGTAGGTGACACCAAGTTCCTTGGGTAGCTTATTTTTTTGGATTGTACTACATACTGGCACGGGTGAAGTGCACACGTTATGTTAGTGCGCATCATGATGAGATTTTTACACCTACTTTCGTATTGCTTTACTGCTGTGAATTATGTATAGTGCTTAGGCTGTACTGTATATGTTGTTTCCACGTGTTCAGTTTTGGGAGTAGGTTCGTGCACGACGATGGAAATATATACCTATATCCTTACATGACACGAGAACTGCTGCTGTTTTGATTCCAATAAAATGTTGCAACCACTGGTTCTTGTATCAATTTGAAAGTATGACTACTTGTCGTGCATGCAAATTGAAGAAATGAATTTGTGCTTGCAAAACAAATTGCTGAAACACTGCCTGCTCAATGTAACTGCTTGGTTTATTACCAAACACATTGAAGATGATTCAGCAGATTATGACAGTTTGTAGAAGATAGGCAACAGAAAGACAGAAAGTCATCACTGTGTTTAACGTAGATTGGGTGATCTTTATCAATAGTAGCATAATTGAAGGTTGCTGTGTATAAATAAAGTTTAACGTAGTGTGCAGGTGGACGAGGGAGTGCACATATGACAGTTTTTCCAGTTTTCTGCATATTGCTACAGTCCCGTGTTTCTGTGTTACGATTGTGAAATTCTGAATTGCAAACAAGCCAACCTCTCTGCTGCTGTGGTGAGTCATTCAACAGAACCATATTTTTCTCAAGAACAGCTGTTCCATTGAGGAAGAGGGTAATGCTTTTTTTAATGGGTACTGCATCATCTGTCTGAGGGGAGGGCCAAGACACATGGACGTTCACAAGAGAGAAGGCAAGTACATAACTTTTTGTTTTGTGGGAGACCTCTCACTGGTAAACTGGGGAGGGTGACCTTGACCTGGGGCACGCGTTAGGCATTCGCTTTAACGCGGTGGCGTGATGCTTACAAATAAAAGCTAATTAGTAAGAAATGTAGGTAGATCCGAGTATGAAAGCAAACAAATACTGAATATTGTTATAGAGAATCACTGAATGCCGTGCTAAAGCGTGCATTGCGAATAAGCGCTAATTGCGGAAATAGATAAGCGTTCAGCTGCTCAGAAGGCGTGCTCGCGGCTGTACGCGTGCATTCAACGCACTTTATGTAGGCGCATTACAATGTCCTTGTAACTCTGGAATTTTCTGCGTGTGTAATTTTCATATGCGAACGCAGGCGGTCGCGCTAAAGGGGCATTGCGAGCGAATAAGCGCAATTGCGGAAACAGTTTTTTGTTCAGTGCTCAGAGCGCGCTGCTGCCCCTGCGTGCAGCTCGCCGCAGTACGCGCGCATTAAATGCACTTAATGTAGGCGCGTTACAATGTTCTTCTAAGTCGGGCCTCTGCGTGTGTAACTTTCATATGAGAACGCAGGCGGCCTTCGAACCGCTCATAAACACGCTGCGTGCGCATCTGGACGCGCGCAGTTCGCGGCTGCAGAAATAACGAAAATTGCTCCACAGCATACGCTATGGAATGCACATACGTTCGCTCATCTGAAGATACCTTTGTCACGCTGGTATTCACGAATTTAGCGCGAGCGAAGAGGGCACACGTTTATAATTTTTCTAGCGGCACGACACGGTGAACCGGAGAATTCGGAGCCGAGGGTGTTTCACGTCGATCGGCTCGGCCTGCATGACGTCCCACAAATTATGTATTGACCTTCCGCAAGAGCAAACACACGCCGATGGTACAAGAACAGAAGTTCGAAGTTGTGCCGACGGGTTACCAGCCGCTTTGTACATACATTGGTACATATAAGCCCACGAAAAAAAACAAGCTTGCAAGTGGTGGCGCTGTGGTGTAATGGTTATAGTGCTTGCTTTGAGTGCGTGTGGTCGCGAGTTCGATTCCTGTGTCGTGCGTACTTGTATGCAAATGTCATGATTGTGCATAAATACGTTGATGTCCATTTTCTATTATGTCCTAGTGATGAATAGTAGCGGTAATTGGCCGGTAAACGTAGTATACTGCCTAAGATATACTTTTTTTTCATTTAGCGACCGCTCTAGGGCCTCGTATAAAAGGAGGCTTTAACAGCTCTCAAAAGAAGCAGAAAAAACTCTCAATGCGCTCTGTTCAAGCCCCCAAAATGGCTTACATAAAAACACCAACTTTACCTCCAAAAGGAGGCTTTAAAAGCTCTCAAAAGAACCAGAAAAACTTCCAATGCGCTCCGTTCAAGCCCTCAAATGAGTTCAATAAAAACACAAATTTACCTCCTTAGTTCCGTCTAATCACTCCCTTAAAGGATGTAAATAAAACCTCCTTTTGAACCTCGTTTTGAAGGGGGTTTTGCGTAGTACCTTTTAGATGCACGTTATGCGTCGAGCCCGAAAACTCCTAAAGGGCTCAAACCGTTTGCAGTGTGGCAAGCTCGCGAAACTCCTCAGCAAGTCGGGCTGTGGCAGAAATAGGCGCGCACAAAGATCGATCCGGCTTGTATGGAAGGATTGGTGTCGATGGTGTGCGACGGGTGCCTGCCATACAATAAGAAAAATGGTGAGAAACCAGTGGTGCTTGAGGTGCGGGTATTGTAGGCGTAGGGACGAAAGGCAGAATGGAATCCCAATTTGTTGTGATCGGCGGCGACGTACATCGAGAGCATGGTCGCCGAGCGTGCGGTTAAAGCGTTCCCGTGAGCCCATTCGGTCTGCGGGTGGTAAGCAGTAGTTTTGCGGTGAACACGTTGGCACTCTTTGAGGATGGCTTCCGACGACTTCCGACAGGAGACACGCCTCGATCGCTCAGCAGCTCCTGGGGTGGACGCTGGCGCAGGCATGAACCGGCGGAGCAGGAAGGAGGCTACATCGCGCGCTGTAGCCGCTGGGAGGGCGGCAGTTTCGGCGTATCGCGTAAGGTGGTCTACAGCGACGATAGCCCAGCGGTTACCAGCCGACCGTCAGAGGAAGTGGCCCATACAAATCGATGCCAAGCGCCCAAACGGTCGTCAGGGGCAGGTAGAGGTTGCAGACCCACCGGCGACAGGTGCGTTGAAGTTTTGCGGCGCTGACAATCGATGCAGGAGCGAAACGAACTTCTGCACGTAGCGGTACATGCCTCGCCAAAAGTACCGTTGGCGAATGCGGTGGTATGTTTTCGATACACCAGAGTGCGCACACTGCGGATCAGCGTGGAACGATTCGCATATGTCAGAACGCAGACTGCGGGGTATTACTAGTAGCCACTGGCGGCCGTCGGCGTTGTAATTGCGTCGGTGAAGGAGGTCGTCGCGAATGGCGAAATGGTGGGCTTGACGACGCAACGCGCGAGTGGATGGTGTTGCCGATGGATCAGTGAGCAAGTCTATCAGTGAAGCGATCCATTCATCCTTCCGCTGTTCGGTAGCAATAGTGTGAATGTCGATGGAAGAAACGGCATTGTGAGAACATTGAGCTGCGGGTATTGTCGTCAGGCAAGGGGAGAGCTGAGAGTGCGTCGGCGTCAGCATGCTGGCGTCCTGTTGCGGGTACAGCACGCGGATATCGTAGTCCTGCAGGCGAATAGTGCCCAGCGTGCGAGGCGGCCTGATGGATCCTTCAATGATGACAACCAGCAGAGTGCATGGTGGTCGGTGATGACATCAAATGGGCGACCATACAAATAAGGTCGGAACTTCGTAAGGGCCAGATGATCGCCAGGCATCCTTTTCGGTGACGGTGTAATTGGTCTCGGCTTTGGTGAGCGTACGACTTGCATATGCCACGACATATTCAAGGAACCCTGGTTTGCGCTGCGCAAGGACAGCGCCAAGGCCCAACACCGCTGGCGTCTGTGTGTACCTCTGTAGGGGCCGTAGGGTCGTATTGGCGTAGGATGGGAGGCGACGTCAACAACGACGGAGCTTCCGCGAAAGCGTCGTCGCACTCTGACGACCACGAATTGAGGGGCCCGTTATTCCGAGGAGCTTCGTCAGCGGTGATATGATAGTCGCAAAATTTCGAATGAAGCGCCGAAAGTAGGAACACAGTCCTACGAAACTGCGCAGTTCTTGACGGACGTAGGTTTGGGGGAACTCGGTCACGCCCGAAGCTTGGCTGGATCAGGGAGAATGCCGTCCTTGGACACGACGTAACCGAGTATGGTCAGCTGCCGTGCTGCAAATCGGCACTTTTTAGATTCATTTGTAGACCGCGAGACCGGCGTTGCTCAAACGCGTCAAAACATGCCGCAGGCGTTGAAGATGCGTGGAGAAGTCCGGAGCGAAAACAACGACGTCGTCGAGGTAGCACAAACATGTGTGCCATTTCAGGTTGCGCAGAACGGTATCCATCATGCGCTCAAAGGTCGCGGGCGCATTACACAGCCCAAATGGCATGACGTTGAATTCGTACAAGCCGTCGGGCGTGACAAAGGCGGTCTTCGGTCGAGCGTCATCAGCCATAGGTACTTGCCAGTACCCTGAGCGCAAATCGAGAGATGAAAAGAACTTCTGCTCCTTGCAGGGCTGTCAATCGCGTCGTCTATTCGCGGTAGTGGATACACGTCCTTGCGAGTGATCTTGTTAAGTCGTCGATAGTCCACACAGAACCGCACAGGAACCGTCCTTCTTCGCAACAAGAACGACAGGTGACGCCCAGGGGCTGTTAGAAGGTCGAATAACGTCGCGTCGAAGCATGTCGTCAACTTGCTCGTTGATTACACGGCGTTCTGTGGAGATACGCGATATGGACGTTGCCGCAGTGGCGGCTGGGCGCCAGTGTCGATGCGATGCGTAACGGCTGGACGTGCGGCCGAGAGAACTTTGAGCGACATCGAAAGAAGAGCGAAATCCTTCCAACAGGCCCAGAAGCGGGAACGCTGGACCGGCGTAAGGTCGTCAGCAATGGAGGAACCAAATACATCAGCGGGTGATGAACCAGACGTCGAAACAGCGCCGAGCGTACTGGAACTGTGGCAGTGCATTTCATCTGGTTCGTCCATAACTTGTGCGTCTTCGAGGGGTTCAGGCTGCCGAGACATTCCCCTCGCAGCAACATAACACTGTACTGAGATGGGTTGATAACAAAATTGACGTGCTGCCCTGAGTGACTTGCACGGTCGCGAAAGGCACCAGCAAGCCTTTTCTCGTGCAAACACGGTCAGATGGTGAGAGAAGTGCAACGGCGTCGGAGAGACTGGCGCAGTACACTGACACCGCCGTTGACGAGTTTGCAGGCACCTTGGTGTCGTCTTTGACAAGGACCTTGCGCGCAGCCGACGGACCGTCTGCCGGCGTCAAATCAGCGAATGGTGAGAGCTCTATTTCGGCTGGTGCGCAATGAATGACGGCGTCGTGGCGGGAGGGAAAATCCCATCCTAGGATGACGTCGTGAGAGCAAGCAGGAATTATGATCAATTCGACGGCGTACAGAGCATCTTGAATAATGACGCGGGCTGTGCACACCGCTGTAGGGTTAATACTTTGGGCGTTGGCTGTACGGAGGGAGAGCCCAGAAAGCGGCGTCGTCACTTTTCGCAGTAATCGGCTAAATTTGGCGTCCATAACGGATACGGCGGCTCCAGTGTCGATAAGGGCAGATGCGCGAACACCGTCCACAAACACGTCTATCACGTTCGAGGGGCTTCGCTGAGGGCTTTCGCAGTTCGATAGCGGCGCAGCCCTTGCCTCGTGGACTGCGACGACTAGTTTTCCTGGTCGCGTGAGACCGGACGTGGCCGCATCGGCGACAGTGAGCGACGTCGTGGAGACGGTGAACGGCGGGTAGATGGTGCAGGGCGGGAGGTCGGCGACATAGGCGGCGCTTGGACATAATAAGGGTGGCTTGATGGGCTGGTGAGCGTTGACGCGACCCGAGGCGGCTGTACGCGATTGCAGTAGCGTGCGACGTGACCGGCGCAACCGCACGCAAAACAGATGGGGCGGTTGTCGGAAGTGCGCCGCGGTTCGCGGGTCCATCCATGTCGCAGAACGTGATGGGCGAGGCGGCTGCTGATATGGGTGCATTGTGGGCAGCAGTCGGGGCCTGGGGACTACGTCGACGTATGTAGGAGGCACAGCCGCGTCGAAGGCCTGGGGTCTGACGACGGCTTCGGCGTAACTTCGCGGGCCAGTCGCAGGAATCGCTGGGGGCGGCCTGGCTACAGCTTGCGCGTAGCTTAGTGGCGCAGGCACTGGAGGCGGCTGGTGGTATTCAGGAATGACCTCCGCGATTTCTTGCTGAATCGCCCGGCGGAGGGGAGGCAGAAGTGTAGTTGGCGGCTGGTCAACATGCTGCGGTGGCCGCGAAAAGCCAGTAGAGAGACCTGGCGGGCAATTTCCTCACGCACGAACGACTTGATTTCGGCGAGCAAGGTGGAAGTGGTCAGCAATGGCGGACAAGCCCGCGAGATCAGCATCGCGTGATGGCGGTCGACGGGTCATCAAGCGCTGCCGGCGCAGCTCCTCGTAGCTTTGGCACAGGTAATGACCTCTGCCACTGTGCGAGGGTTTTTGGCCAGCAGCATCGTGAAGGCATCGTCGTCGATACCCTTCATAATATTCCTGATTCGGTCAGACTCCGACATGCTCGCGTCGGCTTTCTTGCACAGGTCAAGGATGTCTTCAATGTAGCTCGTGAATGACTCACCTGCCTGCTGAGCTCGTTCACGTAAACGGGTGTTCGGCTTGGAGCTTCCGAACGGCAGGGCGGCCAAACACGTCGACGATGGCGGTCTTGAAATCGGACCACGTCGGGAAATCGGATGCATGGTGTTTGTACCACATGCCTGCCACACCCGCGAGGTAGAAAACCAAGTTACTGAGCTTGCCTGCTTCGTCCCATTTATTCGGAACACTCACCCGTTCGTAAATCGCGAGCCAGTCCTCCACGTCGGTGCCATCCGCGCCGGTGAAGATAGGAGGGTCGCGGATGCGAGGGACACCGGGACAAGCGGTCGGGGCAGGAGGCGACGTTTGCTGAGCGGCGTCTTGCGGCATGGTAGATGGTACGGTACGGGATCGTAGCTCCAGGGGCATCGAATGGAGACCGAAGTTGTGGTGACGGTACAGCACTCTCCACCACTTTGTAAAGGTGTTTATTGACGGCGCGATTAACGGTGACGATGCACAGCGACGACAGTCACGACGGAGGCGCAACCTCGCAGACTCTCACGAGCACGAGGGGCGTGCTCCCCGAGAATAGGCGAAGAGGGCGACCCACTAGAAGGTGCTCGAGAGGACGGCCCATTACAGTGTTCCAATGCTTCTGTACAGGCCAAATAAAGAGTTTCATCTCTGACGTGCTGAGTGCTGCCTTCGTCAACGTCACGACCACGTGACATCTGGTGGAGGTGCTGCTTCATGATCCGGACGCCACCGCGGAGCGCTGACCCAAGCCCAAGCCGCGACGAGGACGACGGCAAGAAATCCCGGATCGTCGAACAAGCCGCAGGCAGAAGGGACTGCAGCCAGAGCACGGGCTCCTTCCCGAAAAACCCACGCAGCTGCAGATCTAAACATCGACCACAGCGACGATGACCGACCACGTGCAGCCTGCGCCAATCCTTCTTCGCCTGCCCAAAGGCAGTGCCGCTGAGGTAGCCAAGTTCTTCGTTGAGAGCATCGTCCTTCGACACGGCGCCCCAGAGGTTCTCATCACCGACAGAGGTACGGCGTTTACGGCTGACCTAACTCAGGCGATCTTGGAATACAGCCACACAAGCCACCGCCGCACCACCGCTTACCATCCACAGACCAACGGTCTCACCGAGCGTTTAAATAAGACGATCGCCGACATGTTGGCCATGTACGTCGACGTCGAACACAAGACGTGGGACGCCATCCTTCCGCACGTGACCTTCGCGTACAACACGGCCGTACAGGAAACGACGCAGATGACGCCATACAAGTTGGTCTACGGACGGAGCCCGGCAACGACGCTCGACGCCATGTTACCAAACGTGACCGACGAGGAAAACATCGACGTGACCACCTACCTACAGCGCCCCGAAGAAGCACGACAGCTCGCCCGCCTACGGATAAAGAACCAGCAGACGAATGACAGTTGCCGCTACAACCTTCGACGACGCCACATGGAATACCAACCCGGTGACCGTGTATGGGTATGGACGCCAATACGCCGACGAGGACTTAGTGAGAAGCTTCTTCGACGATACTTCGGACCGTACAGGGTACTTCGACGCCTCGGCGCACTCGACTACGAGGTTGTCCCTGACGGCATTACGAACTCTCAGCGGCGCCGTGCGCGACCTGAAGTCGTCCATGTCGTGCTCCTTAAGCCGTTTTTTGAGCGTTAGCGAACCTGGGGACTCTATTTTTCCCTTTGTTATTGTGATTTATTTGTGTATGCACTTGTTTTTTTTTTTCTTCTATGTTCTTTCACAAGCATCGGGACGATGCTTTTTTCAGAGGGGGGCAATGCCACGCCCACTTCTTGTCTTGTTTTGATGTATTCGGGATTGACCGGCAGGGACGGTTATCAACGCTCGACGCTGTCCGCGAAGTAGTGTTCTAGAAGCGTCGCGATTGTAGTAGATCGTTTTGTTAAGATTGCGCCCCGCACGCGAATGTTCCAGCTTTGTCTAGAGATAACGCCGCCACCAGCGATATTGCTGGAAAGTTCGACAGCGCCTGTATAAAAGCCGACGCGCTTGACCGCTTGTCAGTTGTTGATCGACGGTCGACGCTCTATTCGCCGCTATCAGTGTATTGCTTTTCAGTTTTCCGGCCACAAGTTCGGCCAAATAAAGAGTTTCATCTCTGACGTGCTGAGTGCTGCCTTCGTCAACGTCACGACCACGTGACAATATGAACGCCATCTGGCAATACGTCGGGAAACGTGAATGCTGTGTTGCGGGCTGGTAGTCGCGGCGCAGCAGCAGGCAAGACCGGCGGTGACCAACGCGACCGGCGGGGACGCCAGCCAGCCCAAACACGCGGTTTAACGCGAAGCGCCGAAGCAGAAGGAACGTCCGCACTCAACGAGTCCACACACTCTTATATTCACGTCGCCTGGGTAAAGCAGGAATGCCAGAGCGGCGCCCCATGGCACTCGTACAGTGCAATACTGAACTGAAACCGAAACACAACAATGAGCTCGCGCAGAGGGCACGGAGGAAACCAAGTTTCGGCGCAGTCGCATTTTCAGCGCAGCTTAAGAATCTAGGGTCTCTAGAATTACGTATCTGTGTATTTTCTATTAAAGGAACACACCACCTAATACTTACCTAGTGATGTTGCGCCTCAGATATGCGTAATGTTTGCTTTTTGATCAAACATGTACACAAGTATGAACCTAGTGAGCCGTTCATGATGGCTGGCCCTTGTGCAAGTGGTTCAACTTTGGCCGAGTGGCTGAATTGAGGGACGTGCCGACAAACAGAAAGACAGAAAGACAGACCAAAGTTTCTGCGTTTAAGTTCCACAAGAAAGACTATCGTCTTTAAAAATTACACCATCTCCCGCTAAGGGGGACCATGAGGCGAAGCCAAGCCGGAGCACTTGCACGATCGCGTTCCGTTGGCGTTCGCTGGGCATGCTGCTTACCTCTAGTCGTGGAACGCGAAGAGCAACACTACGCGCGTTTTGTCTTCCCTCTAGCCTGGCCGTTAATTCTCACAGGGCGTGTGGGGAACGTCGATAGGCGCGCGAGAGAGAGGCAGCGTAGGAGAGGAGAGAGAGGGGGAGGGGACACGCATGCGCTGGCCCTCATCGCGGCGCTGCGCAGGAGAGAATTTCGGCATGTCGAGCGCGCATTTCAGAGGAGCCAACCGAGGCAAGCGCTGGACAGAACGCGCGCAGCGCTTTACCATTTGAAGGAGATGAGACTAGAGGATGAGAGTAGCGTGTGCGCCGTGAGAGCAGAAGCGAGAACGTAGGAGAAACGCAAGCAGGTGCTGGTAGAGAAGTGGAGAGAGTAACGCACAGCTGGTGGAGAGAGGGAAGGAGGAGAGTCGCGCATGGGTAGTGTGAGTGCGGACCACGACGCTGCGTGTGGATGACCACGCCGCCTTACATAACCCCGAGCAAGAGATACTTCGCATCTAAAAGATTCAAGAACCGGCGTGGCTAAGTGGTAGGGTACTCTATTGCCAAGCAGAGTGCCTGGGTTCGATTGCCGCTTGAAGAGAGGTGCCCGAAAGACGTGCGGCAAGTGCTTCGTTTTAGATCAGCAGTCCCATCAACAGTATCTCTCAAGAGGCCGTGCTACAGGTCGCGCAAGTTAATAAAATTTACCACTCTAATAAATTTGCTACTCTAGTAGTACGCTCTAATCATCATCATCAGCCTGTCTACGCCCACTGCAGGGCAAAGGCCTCTCCATGCTCCGCCAATCAACCCGGTCCTGTGCTTTCTGCTGCCACGTTATAGCTACAAACTTCTTAGTCTCATCTACCCACCTAATTTTCTGTCTCTCCCTCACGCGTTTGCCATCTCTTGGAATCCAGTCAGTTACCCTTAATGACCACCGGTTATTCTGCCGACGTGCTGCGTGCCCGGTAATGATGCAGAACTATCGGTAAATTGACTATCGATAGTATCGATAGTTTTTTTAAACTATCGATAGGGCAGACAAACTATCGATAGTACTACTATCGACAACCTATCGATAGTGCACTCGGTAGTTACCATGGTAAATATTACTAGCGATATTACTGCCGCGCGTGTTTGTTGCTTTGTTTTGATGTATTCGGGTTTCACCCACAAAAACTGTTAGCAATGTTTGACGGAGACCGCGCCGTAATGTTTGAGAATATTCACGATTGTTTGAGATCATTCTGTTAAGGTTACGCGCCGGACGCGAATAGTCAAGTTTATTCGAGAGCTTACGCGAGCACCAGCAATAACGCTGTAAGGTTCGATGACTGATATATAGAAGACGACGCTTTCCACCGATGATCAGATTACTCGACGGACGACGACTGTTCTCGCCGCTCTCAGTGCGCAGCCTGTATTGCTTGTATTTTGAGTTTTGATTTCCTGATCACAAGATCGCCCAAATAAAGAGCTCCATATTTCCCAGTCTTGTTGCAGCATTCTTCACCGTCACAACGACGTGACAATACTATCGATTGTGGTGAGAATAAGGATGCTGTTACGGGTCGGCCATATTGCCAAAATATTTGTGATAGCCTACTATATCAGCTTCGCTTAATTTATGAGCAATTTTTGGCAAGAGCAATAAATTATTTCCGCAGTGAAAAGGGCGGAATATGTCCATCAATAAATCAATAAATTCACATCCAAAAGCAACCAGTTACACCTTACAATTAACAAACTTACTTCATGATATTTTTTTGTATTTTGAAATCATAAAGTGCAATATAAATTTGAAGCTGTGAAGCTGCACTACATGTAACGCCTTCCTTTCCGCTACAACTGAATAGTTTGATTTTATGATCATGTGTCAGCAAAGCATTCTGGTGAAGAACACAAGTATGTCAACTTTCTTGCCCTTCAGCCTGATCCTCCGGCTCCCCTATGTACCGCGCGCGCGGGGAACCAATTTTATTCTGCAATGAGTTCGTGCTGTTGGTTTTCTACTATCGATAGTACCATCGAATTTTTCACTATCGATAGCGCTATCGATAGTATTCTTTACTATCGATAGTTCGATAGTGACTCAGCTATTGATAGTATCGATAGTGCCATCGATAGTTCTGCATCACTAGTGCCCGGCCCATATCCATTTCTTCTTCTTGATTTCAACTATGATATCATTAACCCCCGTTTTGTTCCCTGACCCACTCTGCTCTCTTCCTGTCTCTAAGGTTACACCTATCATTTCCTTTCTATCGCTGGCTGCGTCGGTCCTCAATTAAGTTGAACCCTCTCGTAAGTCTCCAGGTTTCTGCCTCCGTAGTAAGTACCGGTAAGATGCAGCTGTTATATTGCCTTCCTCTTGAGGAATGAATACGCTCCAATACTTAAGCCCTTATTTGAAAATTCTGTTTCATCTAAAAAACTGATCCACTGCAGTGGGAAACAGAGGGAAAATTGCACAGAACAAGAGAGCATGGGATACCTGTGTTCCTTTGATCTCAGTCCCTTGTACACTTCGGTTGCCTTAGTACGTCTTTCAAATAACATTAGTTGAAAAGGAGCATCCGAATCATCCTCCCCTTTAATTGTCCGGGTCGTCTTGGTGATGTGACGGGAATGTATTCTAATGAACATGCATCTTTGTGTCTCCTGACTACACGGAAAACGATGTAGTTCAAAGCGGCCCATGAAATTTAAAGCAGCGGCTGTACAAAGAACTGGCCTAGCAGAGTTAGATTATGCGTTAGTGGAAACGTTTTGTTTTTAGTGATGATGCCGTCACCTAAATCGGTAAACGGTTTGCACATGCCTAATACTAAAAGCAAATATCTGGAAGGCATCATTAATAGCAGATAATGCACACTGACTATTGTTCTAACGATATATATGAAAATTGAACAAATGATATCTATGAAAACTTAATGCGCATGTATAAGCGCTTTTTTGTAAAGACGCATCTAGAACATCATATACAGCATGTAAATTCCTTAAAAAAATACTATAGCTTCTTGTAATAATAATTTTTCTGCTGTTTGTGCCTAAACTGCAATGTGATTATGAGGCACGTAGTGAGGCACGTAGTGAGGTGAGTGAGTGAGTGAGTGAGTGAGTGAGTGAGTGAGTGAGTGAGTGAGTGAGTGAGTGAGTGAGTGAGTGAGTGAGTGAGTGAGTGAGTGAGTGAGTGAGTGAGTGAGTGAGTGAGTGAGTGAGTGAATAAACTTTATTACTAGATCCGGCATGTTTGTGGTCCGGGCTAGACCGCACAGGTAGACACCAGGAGATCTCGTCTCTCTATAGCCTCCCTGGCCTGCTGGATAGCCCACCTTTGGTCTTCGACCTCCGATCTGAGCAGCACTAGCCGCCACCGCCACCGGAGAGCCCCAGGAGAACTTGTTGATAGGTTGGGACATTCCCACAATATATGCTTACACGAAGCCCTTTCTGTTGTGCATAGTTTGCATTTGCTGTCCGGGTATGAGTACAAACTTTTATAAATATGTCTGGCGCTATTGAGTGCGGCGAGGCCACAAGCACACCGGCCTAGGTGACGGCCTCGAGTGCTTGGACACGGGAAGCTTCCTCGGCGTGCCGGACGGCCTACCGTTGATCGGCGAGGTCGTGGCTTAGTGGTGCCGCCTCCCATCACGCCTCGCAGTTCGAGACTGCCATGTCTACCTGCTTCGTAGGGGACGGCTGCTCGATGCCGGTACCACAGCATGTGCCGCAGAGTCGCTCTTACTCCACACGCTTTGCACTCGTCGGATGTATAAATGACCGGGTAGCAGAGGTGAAGGATCGCTGCGTTCGGATACGTGTTTCTCTGTAGTTGTCTCCAGGCAACCTCCTGTTTCTTGTTTAGTTTGGCGTGTGGTGGTGGATATGTGCATCTGTTCAATCTGTAGTATTACGTGATGTCTCTGAAAGTAGTCGTGACTCCAGAGTAGCTCTAAGCATGTGGGGTGCAGATAAATTTAAGTACGCGAATGTTCTTTCATTTCGCCCGCATCGCCGTGGCCCGAAGTCGAACCCGTTCTCTCGAACTCAGCAGCGTGACACTTTACATGCTAAGCTACCAGGAGGGCACTAGTTTCTTCGAAATAGCGTGTCATTAGTCAACTAATTTATTCATACGATAAGAGATTAAGGTTACAATAAGTGCTTGCTCTGTTGAATTGATATGCATGCGACTGCTCGTGCATTAAGTTATGCGTACATTACTATATTACTACAACATTATACGGACACAACCTGTAAATATCATACATAGATGATCAATACGATGCTTCTGAGCTCGTTGCGGGAAATGTTTGCGTGTGCTCAAAATTTCCCCATTTGTACATACACGGGAAATGCATCGTACTCTAAACATTATTTCGAGCTTACATTGGTTCTGTGTGTAGTGGTGGCTAATCCTAGTCACAGAAATACGTGTACAAATGTAGCAACTAGCTTACGCGAATCAGAGAATCAAAATGGCCATATTACTCTTAATGTATTAAAGTATCCAGGCGATATAAATAAGTACATTTGATAACATTGGCACAGATTACAATAAACATGTTGTGATAGATGCAATACATCTCGACGACGACAAGGAGTGTGAGGGCAGCGGTGCCACGATGATGGCACAATAGAAAGACGACGACCATACAAATCTTGAGGGCTGGCCCCGACGGCACCATGACAAAATGTCATGACAGCTACAAAATCTCAGCAGCACTACGAAGGCATAGTCATGGTAGAATAACGACAACGCGACAACGACCACGTGACGACGATGGTATGACAATGACAGCGCGCATGCGCCTTCTCCTTCGCCCTTTCAATTCACAGAGTACCCATATTCCTCGGAATATTCTCCTTGATTTTGTTCAGATGATATAAACTGTGGGAATCAGTTTTGGCGAATCTGCTGAGCCATTAACACAAAAATGGTGATCATAGAACCACGGAAAGTATTAGGACAAGTCATTATTGTCGCAATTGAAGAAACCTTGCGTTAGCGCTAGACCGGAATTTTCATTGTTTGCACGTGGCCGCCAACTTTGGTCGGTGCCTTCGGGTCAGGTGGAACAAATTTCCCTTTACATATGTTTGATAAGGTAGCATCTTATTCGATTAAAAATGTTATAAATATTGTAATTAAACACGCCGTTTACATATGTAAAACGGCACGTCTGCGTTAAGAAAAGACCTCGGCTCCAAGAAGTCTCGTATCTCCTAGATATTGTCCTACGAAAGTTATGAGTAATAGAAATTTTAAAATTGCCTGTTTTCATTCATTATGCCAAATCTACTCAATCCCATATATTGTAACCAGTCCAGTTTGTTAGAAAACAGCTGTGTAGATTCCAAAGCCACTTATCCGCACACTTGATTTGACGACCCGCCTTCTATGTTTGTGCTCATTTGTGTTTCTTAAATCGGTATTAAAGTAATATTGCTGCGCATACACTAACCAAAGTTTTGAGCCTGTGTCTCACAATTTAGTGGATGGCGAAAAGAAAAAAAGAAAGCAGCATCACGTAAACTGAGCAAACGTCCCGTGTCTCTATTCTTCGCGACCACGCCCACAGAATACGTATTTTTCTTTATCTAGGCTATTGAATTTTCCCCTTTTATCTGGTATACGTTCGTAGGCCCATTACGACAGCAAACGGATAATGCGCCGATTTAAGGCTCGGAAACAATTTAAGGTTGACCATAGAGAGAGCTGCCCCGATGGGGGAGGAAAGAGCACGAAGCACCGAACACGAAAGAGAATTAAGTAACTAAGCTAGATTGTGGAGACAAAGACCAGCGAAGTGGGCTGGACGCGCCAAAGGGTTGCGAGGCACGCAACGCCCGGGTGAAGAGATCTAAACCAGAGCTTACGGGGCCATAAACACGGTTCCCCGCACAATGGAGTATATAGAAGGGCGGTACCTCCGGGCCGTACGTTGAATGATAGCATCGGCTGGGGATCGGCTCGAGGTCTAAATATATGGTCCCATTGTGACCAAACTGCAGCGGACCACAGTTCGCCTATCGGGAACGCTCGCAGCTCGCGATGAAAGCAAGAACAACGCCACATAACTGGAAAGAACTGAGCGCAGCGCCACGTAGCGGAAACGTGACGAAAGCAAAACGGCCGTTAAAGGAGGGGCGTGCCCTATAAAAAAAGCTTCGATGCGGAGCAAAGCGAACCTGTTTACTTGGGTTACGCAGAGTCCGGTGCAGCTCTCAAACCGAACTTATCTTTCCGGTCGGGTATAAAGGTGCTACGAAGTGGGAAAGCAGTTTGTGTCCGCAAGAAGATGCAAACTGTACACTTTCCCGCTGTTCAGTTGGCTGTCAGAGCAGCCGCTGTAGACATTTTGTAGACCGGACTGTAAGAGTAAAATAGGAGCTTTTCCGGAGTTTTCCCCTCATTTTTAGTGCGTGCAGGCCAATGCAATTGACGCACTTGAATAGCGACTTTTCTGGAACCAGGTTTACATTTATTTATTACACTTCTTGAACAAAAAAAATATTTTGTCTCATAAATATAGAAAGATACTGTTTATAAAAAGCCCCAGAATTCAAAGACAGGGGAGTTGGTAGTACTGAGAGCCATAAATTTGCTGATGATTTCGAAATAAACTCCGTACTAAAGATTTGGCGAAGCTCGGATTAAGTCGCGCAAGGCTTGAAACAAAGAAACTCGACGATTCGGAAGTCTAATCTGGTTGCTTCTAGGTTGCTGCTACGCTTTAGCTAGGTATTCACGAACTCTAGAACCGAGCGTTCGCACCTCTCATAATCTACGGGCCCGTCGTCGTTGGCATAGGGCTTCCGGCGCTTCGGGCTCTTCTCACAGCCGCCGTTGCCTTTCCCGTTCCTAGTATGGCAGCTTCGCATCGGTCGTGCCAAGTGTTTCTGTCTTTTTATATATCAGGGGAGAAGCTCCTTAAGGCGGCACCTGTTCGTCCCTCGTAGTAGTGCGTAACCAGTCGTAGCGCTAGTACCAGATCTTGACCTCCAAGGTGGTGCCGGTGGGAGATTTTTCCTGTGCGTTGTTGAACAATAAAAAATTCGCAGCGTGCGCGTTAACTAAAAGCCGAATTCTTATGACTCTCATTCCCCATCAGCAGCCATTGGCATGCTCCAGTAGGAAACGTTAGTAGAAGTAGAAGTGTAAGTGTTAGCTAAAAGCCGACTTCTTCTGTGTCTCATTCCCATGAGCAGCCATTGTTTACCTCCAAGGTAGTGCCTGGTGAGATTTTCTCCTGTGCGTGAATGAACAATAAAAATTTTGTTCAAAACGCCGTTGATTGATGAAATAAACCAACGAAAGACGCCAGATGTTTTCTAAAAGCAAAAACGAAAGAACGCCAGATGTTTCTAAAGCAAAACGAAAAGACGCCAGTCTGCTTAACGAAAGACGCCAGATGTTTTCTAAAGCAATGGGTTTTTCTAAACAATGAAAATTCACAGCGTACATGTAAAATTAAAGTGAGCTGCAAGTCGTCATAACTCATCGAACCTTTAGTATAAACGCGCCCGATCTCACGTCGGTGATGATGTACTGGGCAGAATTCACGGAAGATTTCACGGTTTTACCGATGAACCTCCGCAGCTTCGCCCACTCATCATCATTCACTCCGTGGATATGCTGTGATTTTTTATTCCCATTTATTCTCTGTATTTTTATATCTCTTTCTGTCTGTATATTTCTCTCTTTCTCTCTATTTTTGTGAACCAGTAGTTAGTGGCATTTTCTCCTCCTCAACGCTTACTTCCCTTTCCAAGCCCCGTTGCTACACTATAATATACAAGGCTATGCTATGCTCTGCTAGCTGCCTGGACAGCCGAGTGGTTAGGACGCTCGCCTTCGAAGGCAGGTGGTTCGAATTCCATCTCGCGAGGAATTTTTTTCCGGCAAGCATGTTTCCGTTATTCCTCTTTCTTTCTTTTCTTTCTTTTTTCTTTCTTTCTTTCTTTCTTTCTTTCTTTCTTTCTTTCTTTCTTTCTTTCTTTCTTTCCTTCTTTCTCTTTCTTTCTTTCTTTCTTTCTTTCTTTCTTTCTTTCTGTACTCATTCTCTGGGTTATTGCAAGCCACGCCGTAGGGGTGAGTTGTGGGATCTGCCCAAATTCTGTGGCACATACCCCTTCATGATGATGATAGTTTTGTGATAGGCCGCACATTACGGCTAGCTTAAACATTCTAAAAAGACAGGACGTGCAAATACGGACACAAGAAAGAAGTCGCGACACCACAAACGCCGACTAACAACTGGAAAGACGCACAACGGTGGAAAAAAAAAGGCACGAAACCTTACCTGCACATGCCCGTGCAATAGGAGAACATATCAGTTCGGCACGCGTTGGGTTTTACGTGAAAGAAAACTGTTAAGGCATTTGATTTCATCTTCATGCAAGTCGGTTGTTAGTCGGTGTTTGTGGTGTCGTGACTTCTTCCTTGTGTCCATATTTGGAAGTCATGTCCCTTTAGAATGAATACTTACCAACTAGCTCAACTCTGTTGTTCTTAGCTTAAACAGCTGGGCTGTAAAAAAGATACTCCTAGGGGATTTTGCAGATAAAAGTGGAAAATGCGTGACGAATCGGCGAATCAAGCTGACCACTAGCTGCGAGCATCCCGAAGACTCGCTTTTTTTCGTGGTCGTTTATTATGATGTTGTTGGAAACATTTCAGTCATCGAAAACACAAGCTCACAGCTTAAAACACGAAGCCTGGTTCTACGAAAGTTTGACGTCAGAAGCTTCACATTGCAAGTGAAATAAAGCAACTTCCCTGCTAAAAAGCAAGAATTTGTGGGACATTATTACATTTCAAAGTAACGCAGTAATATATTGTGACACCCTGTAGGGGCGCTGGTAGATAGGCCCGCCTGACTCGTCGACAATGATGCGATGTTTGGTAATAGGCATTCGTCGGACTTTGGATGACGTTGAAAAGCATGCGACGAATTCTCTGACGAGGTTCTCTATTTGTTCTTTCTGGCTTGGCAATAGTCGTCGGTCGATGTCAATGAACTAGAGTACAGAATCCACGTCTTGGAAATCAGGTCGTGACGTCTCAGAAGCGCTCAGGTCGCAACTTGGACGAAGTCATGGATGCTTGCAATGACGGTTCCCTTTGCTAGGTGCTGTACCTCATTTCCAAAGTTTGTGAGCAAGACGTTAGCACATCCGTCATGAAGCTAGACAAGGCCTCTTGCCATGCAGATTCCCTTTTTGAGTATGAGTGCAGTGCTGCTGTCGGCGAGCCCTTTATGATCACTGAACGCATTGCTCCTTACTGTAACAGCTATGCTGGACCTCGGAGGTACCGACACGTCGTCGTCCGCAACGCAAAGGGCATTCACTTTTTCTTCTGTGTCAAACGTTGCAATCGCGTGCCTCGTAGAAAATGAGACGCATGATTCCGGCAAGTTAATTACAGCGCCGTTAGCCTTCAGGAAGTCTATACCAATAATTAAGTCTCTAGAGCATTCCAGCAGCACAATGAAACTTGCGACGTATGTGAAGCCCCTTATTCCTATTCTAGCCGTACACATTCCCGTCGGGTCGATGAGGTGTCCCCCTGCGGTGCGACCTTGCGGTCTATTCCAAGGAGTCAGTACCTTGTTCAGTGTTCTGGCAAGCTCGCCACTGATTACTGAGTAATCCGCACCTGTATCGACTAGTGCGTTCACTTCGTAGCCGTCGACGAATACACGCAAGTCGAAAGCGACGTCGCGATCACTGCAGCGGCTTCTTTGTCCGTCGTCGTCGTTCGGAGTCAGCGATGGAGGTTCTGTTTCAGCGTCAGCAGCGGCCTTACCTCCACAGTCGCTGACTAGTTTTCCCGACGCGGAACTTTGTGAACGGCGCCTTGGAGTGGAGAGGCTAATGATCGACGGGGCTCGGCGACCGATATCTCAATGGCGCTGTTGACGAGGCTGATATTGCTGAAGGTCATGCGGTTCCTGACGAGTTGACAGGTATTGCTCATTTCGAAAGGACGCTTCGAGGCCGAGGTGCATTCACTGCGAAACCACGAAGCCCCGCCAGGCTATTGGCACATTCGATAGAGGTGGCCGCCTCTCAACAGTGGTAGCACAGAGGTACTCTGTCAGGAGTGCGCTATATATCTGTCTTTCTTGGTCTTCTATCCGGTGGCGGGGGCGTGCTCGATGGCGCAGTGCTGTACACCGAAGTGGCTGCGATGTCCATACGGGCGGGAGGCCCTTGCAGTATAGCGTCAGCATATGAGGATCTCTGCGGTCGCTGCGGTGGCGCTTCTGTCTGGGCGTAGTGGCTGAGGTCTCCGAATGGGTTGGGATCCCGACGGCCATTCTAACTCCCTCGCGCACCACGTCGGCCATTGACGCACAGCTGGGCGCTATGGTCCAACCGCTGCCTCTGGACTCCTCTCGCACTACAGATTGCAGCCATTCACTGTAAGAACGCCACGCTT